>NC_142928.1:73802763-73817763 GCF_046866305.1 Octopus bimaculoides | reverse complement strand
GTGCCACCGACCCCTTTTTCGATAAAATCTCTTCCTGCACTCCCTTAAAACCTTTACAAAGTACTCTTTGTTGGATGCCTAGCCAGAGGGAACCCAGTGAACATAAATGATGTTCTTGCTATCTAAAAAGAGTACCATGAAATCCTGTTGGACTTGCTTTGCCTGGCCTTCTTGGGTCTGGTGAAACCAAGATGCTTTCATTGGACACTCTATCTCTTGGTCGCCGGATGACCACAGTAGATCCAGCTTTCGTAACCGGTCACTAGAGATTCAAATACTCTAGGATTGGAGGTAATGAGTTTAACTATTTCCCTGCTGTCATCAACGCATCTTTCCTTGTTTTCCTCACCGAACACCCTGGAACAAACTTTGCACAAATTTTGTGCAGGTTCAGATCTTCATAATTCTGGGTACATTTTTCTCACCAACCCCAAACTCTACACCTATTGTCGTTATAGATACACGACAATCTTCATCTAGAAAATTGCTAATTTTCTCAATCACCTCTGATGCTCTGTTGTCCCTCTCCCTTCCACACCTCTCATCCCTTTACCGTCCTTCAACGTCTTGTGCTAGTGAAGATGTTCAGGTTGTTTAAGTTATTTCATGAGCAGTCTGGAGAATTTCATAAGTTTCTGTACTGTAACATTTTTGCTTAACTTAGCGCGAAACTTTATCACACAGCGAGCTTCCAAATTGTTTTCACGTACCGATTACATTCTACAAACTAATTAGCTGAGACAAGCATTGTTTAGTAGGATGTGTTCCAAGTGCTGTTACAGCCGTCTCCTTCAAAGTCGAATAACAAAGGTTGGCAGGTCAGTTTAATAGATGTGTAGTAATGATACACTAAAATTACAATAATCTAGAGCAGTTATCCTTGCCTTTTTTAACAAAAAAGTCTCAAACAATCTAGAATGCAGCTCGTACTATGTAACAAACATTTTTATATCTGAGAAGTGTTAATTGCTCATTGTCTTTGTTGTAAAAGTGTAGAAAATGGTGATTATTTCTTTCAAATTTTGTTTTTATAACCTGGATAATATTTTGAAATTTACATATTTCCTCTGGGAGAACGGGCAAATCATTTCATTTTGATTCACTCAAGATAAGAAGAAAAAAAACACATGAATCAAATTTAAAGTATTATGCTTAGCTTATATAAAAGTGGACATAAAGTGTGTAGTTATTTGAGATTTGTGATGTAATAAAAATCACTTTCACTCCCCAAGCAGAGCTCCGTTGTTACTATGTTCCGACTCCATAATTTATTGATAGAAAATAATGATTTTGGTCCCACTAGACAGTGTGAGCATGCATGGGCATACACGAGCATCCATGAACGTTCACCTCTATGTATATATGTGTGTGTGAGTTCTAATATTTGCTACTTCCACCCGAGATTTGCACCTGCGATCGGCTTCACTCGGGCTCGCGCCCGCGGCGCCCTCCTGCTCGACCGGGCATCGGAAAGTCGCCTCGCCGGCGATCGCGCAACTTGTCACCCGCCCAGTGTGTGTGTGCGTGCGTCTGTGTGTGCGTGTGTGTGTGTGTGTGTGTGTGTGTGTGTGTGTGCACGTGTGTGTGTGTGTGTGTTTACGGTCATGAGACCCACTCTTCACTCCTCTGAGTATGCCTAATGTATTCCTGGAATTTATCAAGATGAGCATCAAGGGTATCAACTTTCAGGGTATTCTTCTGCCTATTTTGTTGTTCAATGTCTCAGGAAGCTACACAGTTTCCTGCCCTTTGATTATACAAGAAACTCCGAATCACTGTGACAAACTGCTCTGAGCTGCATTTTTCCTCCCACTTAGCATATCGGGAAATTCTGTGCACACTGACTGAGCAGACCCATGATCAAAGACGTCCCCACGAAGACCATTTTTTTTTTCACTGTTGGGTATACTTTCATACTGTATATGTAATTACGCAAACTAATGTATTCTTTACTTTAAAACAATAAAGTATGATTTGGAAGAAAATTTGGTATTTCTTTCTAACAAGTCGACCAACCATGTACATTCTCGCTCTTTGGCTCATTTTTAAAAGTAGTAGAGCAAAATATGTTCGTAGAAGCAATGACAGAAAGCAGAACAGAACCGATAACAATCGCTATAATACCAAGAAGAATAATAACAAAATCTACAGCTGCAGTAGGAGCGGCAACAGTGCAAACGACGATAATACACTGAACTTCACGCGTGGGTTGTTGTTTTGTTTCACAGAACTTGATATCATTGAAATATACATGAAGATATCAAATTTCCTTTAAGATACGAAAGAAGACATGAAACTATTACAAAGGATGACTAGAAACAGAGAGATAACAGTAGAAGTCCTTAACTCTTGTATGTGTTCACTCAGATATTCATCTTTCTCTCATTCATTGCTTCCAAGATATTCAGTTTTCAGTACGATATTCAGGTAACCTACTAAAATTTAGACACTAAATTGGAAGGTCGAGTCAAGAGAGATTTGATTAGCACTTAGGTTCTGAGTTCAGTCCCACTGCGTAGCACCTTCGGCAAGTGTCTTCTACTATAGCCTCGGGCCGACCAAAGCCTTGTGAGTGGATTTGGTAGACGGAAACTGAAAGAAGCCCGTCGTATATATATGTGTATATATATATATATGTATGTGTGTGTATATGTTTGTGTGTCTGTATTTGTTCCCCACCCAACTTCGCTTGACAACCGATGGTGGTGTGTTTACGTCCCCGTAACTTAGCGGTTCGGCAAAAAGAGACCGATAGAATAAGTACTAGGCTTACAAAGAATAAGTCCTGGCGTCGATTTGCTCGACTAAAGGCGGTACCCCAGCATGGCCGCAGTCAAATGACTGAAACAAGTAAAGAGTACATCGTGGGGGGTTGAGAGCTTCACCTGTAAATGCACAAGGCAGCTTTCAGTCTGAATATCGGAGAAAAGTCACATAAACCTCTTTGTGAGGAAATGATGTGAGGTGTTGCAAAGGACATTTGGCTATTGGCAGACGGAGCAATTTCAGTTGTATAAATCGGAAAGTGATCATAATGGAAAGTTTCGGGGTTATGAATATTTCCTCTACAGTGTGTCGTTGGTCCAACAAGTCAGTTTTTATGCATGTGGACGCACGCGCGTGTGCTTACTGTCATCAGACCCACGACAACATATGCAATTTTGTGAACATTTATCCAGGAGAAACTCCATTTTGTATGATACACTGTAGAGGAAACGCTCAATGCATTTGGCTTCGATAGGTTTTTTGTCAATTATGATTTGTAGACAGTGTTCAACAGTGATTTGTAGACAGTGATCAACGAATACTTGATTACGTGCTGGAGATTATGTGCACAAGATTATATCCATTCCTTCTAAATATGTGGCCTTGTGTTAATTTTAAGAAAATATCCTTTTAGCAAACTAATGAGACAATATCTACGTGGGCATACAAACTTCTAGAAATATCAGTCAAATCTCTTACAAATCGTACCCTACGATGTAAAAGTTTTACGTTCCGCTGATGGTTTTTATACTGGCATTTCGAATAAAATATAAGTAAACAGTACTAAAAAAAGCAGTTCACTTGAAAATAGATTAGCAGAAAAAAGAGCTAACGCTAGTAACATTAGCTTGTACAGTGGCATGTGAGATTCTTTCATGGATCCATGTACCTTCTGGTCTGCTGGTACGATAGGACATGCAAGAACAGCACAGTTAAGGGCATTACAGCGAAAATATCCGTTACATCGATTTCCTAGAGTAGACAGTGTTTCCTGATTTGAGGACACAAAGCCATAACAGCTGATCTTGTATGATCCGTAAGAGCAGATAGATTGGTTCCAGAAGTGAAGAAATATTAGTTGAGGCAAACGCTTGCTTCACTGTCTTGTTGATCATCAGGATGATCAGCGTTTAAGTGGCAAGAAAGTCCGTGCTATCCCAAACCATCACAGCGGTATTTTCATGGATAAAAAATATCAGTGCCTCCTCTCAATGCCGCAGCTATCTGTAATTCATTGCTACTCAATAAATTGACTATGTTTGCAATCGACGGACTGTTGATCCATGAAACCAAAAATTAAAACTGCGCAGTTAATATACAAGTATGAATAAGAAAAGGACACATTACATAGTTTGGTTCAGAAACGCAGAAAAGAAAACGAGTCGTTTACGGGTAGAATGTCCTTCATCATAGCCTGAGATGTAAACGACAACAGCAACACCATTCTAATGATCGGTAGGTTATTCTATTTGTGAATACAATACTACCTTCAAATTTTGGCACAAGGCCAGCAATTTCGGGAGAGAGGTAAGTCGATTACATCTCCCCAGTACTCAACTGGTACTTAATTTATCGACTTAAAACGGATCAAAGGCGAAGCCGACCTCAGTGGAATTTGAACTCAGAACGTAAAAACGATTGAAATGCCGCTAAGCATTGCGCCGCCCTGTTTGTGATAACAATATTGAGAGTAATTTAATGGAGATTCTAACTCATCGTTTCTTCTATACCATTCCGGCTTTCCTTCTCTTTTCTTTCTCTCTCTCTCTTTTCCTCACTCTCTTCCTTTCCCCCTCTCTCTCTTTCTTTTTATCTCTCTTATGCTCATTCGTATCATCTTTTATCTATCATCAGCAAATATTGACATGCAATCGATTACGGAACACTAATTTACAGGAAGTGCTCTGATCTGGGTCCTTATGTTTACTGTCTTGCTGGGCAACTGGTTTGAATTCGAGATCTAGACAGGACTAGATGTTGAAATTTAAGGCAACAGGTTGGTGTAGTTTTTAATCTCAAGTGACATTTACACATATGTTCATATTCGGGCTAATCTATTAATGATTTTCTGCATCGCATAAGCATATAAATGCATGAACATACGCACACATGTACACCACAAACGCACATATACACTCACACACATAAATATATACACGTACACATGCACATGCAGACGTACAGACACATCCACCAGATGTGACATAAGACAATCAAGTTTCTAAATTAAAGAATCCATGTTATCTTAAAGTACATTTTGTGTATGTTTTGTCTAATATTTTTTAATCCCAAGTGGGCACTCTTGGACAGACGCTAATCTCCTAAAGGCACACACGTGCGCATAGACGTAGATCGACCGACAGATGGAGAGATAGATGAGCAGATAGATAGATGGATAGAGGAAGAAAGTGACGGACAAAGAAATAGACTGACAGACAGATAGCCAAACAGACAGACAGATAGCCAAACAGACTGACAGACAAGCAGGCAGGCAGGCAGGCAGGCAGGGAGGTAGGTAGGTAGGTAGGTAGGTAGGTAGGTAGGTAGGTTGGTTGGCTGGTTGGTTGGTTGGCTGGTTGGTTGGTTGGTTGGTTGGTTGGTTAGTAAATAGGTTGGTGCGTTGATGGATAGATGAATGCATAGATAGATAAGTTGATAAATAATTGAAGTGATAGATAGATAGACAGACATAAAGTCAAGCAAACAGACAGTTAGACAGACAGTTAGACAGATAGTTAGACAGACAGTTAGACAGACAGACAGTTAAACAGACAGACAGTTAGACAGATCGACAGACGGGCACACAGCTAGACAGACTGATAGATAGATAGATACATAGATAGATAGATAGATAGATAGATAGATAGATAGATAGATATCTTTTTATTATAGCCACACAGGGCTAAATACAGAAAATGGACAAATTACAAAGTAGAGCTTGGGGGGGGGGATAATTTGGATCAAAAGGGATCGCGGGAAGAAAAAAAAAAAAAAAAAAAAAAAACGTGGGAGGGGGCGATCAATAGGGATCGTGTATCACAGTCGATGTAAAAAACGGGGAACAGATTAGGTTTATCCGTGGAGAGAAAAGCCTACGGAAAAGACCACGGTCACCTCAGGCTTTTTTTTTTAAAGGTACATGAAAGTAAGTACCTTCTCTCTTTTTGTCTCTTTTTGTTACAAGTCTATGCTTAAAATGGTGTCGTCTTTCATTCTTACCATTCTTGCCACATTTACCCATTTTTTATTGAAACTTTCATTCGACAACACTTTCCTCTCTATCCTCATCCTCCTTTTCAAGTGGTACTTGAAAAAGTTGACGAGGGACTGACCAGAGAGGAAAGTGTTTGTTTGTAGACCTTTCAAACGCGTCCACCACGCGCATTCTTTTGCCATAGCTATCAGTGTTACAAAAACCGTTTTTCCTTCCCGTTTAAAGGAAGGTGGCGGAACAATATTCACGATAGACTCGGCTGATAAGTGGGCTCGTCCCACACGCGACAACAGCCGTTCGACGAAGGTCCACAGCTCTGAAATATCTGGACACTGCACGAGTGCGTGCAGAACGGTTTCGTCGCTCTGACCGCATCTCGGGCAGGTCGGTCCGGTGGTTTTCGAACCGTGTCTGTAGATCTTCTCTCGAACTGGTAGTGCGTCTCGATAGAATTGCCAAGCCAGGGATCTCTGGAAATTATCCATAGGCCCCGGCCCGAACGTCGTCTTGAAAAGGCGGGTTAAGAATTTCTCGTCGACACCCAGGTTTGCCCCGAGAGTGTCGTCAGACCTCCCCTCCACTAGTCCTCTATAGAACGCATTGGTCGTTTGGAAGTTGCACAAGTTTGATCCCGGACGGCAGAGCTGTTGTAGAGCTTGGCGACACTCGCGGTGCCATTCGCCCAGTTTCGGTCTCTTCCTGATCCATGTTTGCAGTTCGGTGAGTGAGACGAGCTGCGGGAAGGCGTGCCTCACAAACGGCGCCCACACCTGTTCACCGTCGTCAATGAAGTTCCAGAGATGCCGCAGTCTCAGTGCATGTCTGCGCATCATTAACCACGGCATCCCCAGTCCTCCACGTAACGGTTGTTGACAGCAAATGGATCGCCTCACCATCGGAACGCCACCCTTCCACAGAAAGCGGAAAAGTATGCGTTCTAGTTTCGTGATGGTGGCATCGGGACAAGGCACGACGGTCAGGCGGTAATCGATGACTGATGCGATATACACATTAGCCACCTCCGCCCGGCCTTTTAGAGATAACTTTCTCTCAGCCCATGTTTGGCTGAGTTTGATCACTCTACTGGTCATCTCGTCCCAGTTCTTATCCATTTGGAGGTCCGGACTGAACCAGACCCCGAGCAGTTTAACCGGTCCGTCCGTCCAGCGTCCCACTACGGAGTCACTGTTGGACGGTATGGGCTTGCTTCTCCAGGTGCCGAGTAACAAACCCACTGACTTTTCCGGGTTAATTTTTGCTCCTGTCACCGTTTCGTATTCTTTAAGTGTCTCGCCTAGCATCTCGACGTGCTTTTCGCTCGACACTATGACGGTGACATCGTCCGCATATGCAGACACGCTCGTCCCGCAACCCAGCTCTCGTGGGATACCCCTCAGTGTCGCCAGCTTCCGCAGTAGTGGTTCGATCGTCAATACATACAGAAGCGCCGACAAGGGACATCCCTGACGGACCGAACGCGTGATGTCGAACGGTTTTGACAGGTGACCGTTTACCCGTATTACCGATCGGATGCCGCTATACAAGGCAGCGATCCAACCGCGGAAGACGGGACCAAAGCCAGCTGCCCTGAGGACGGCCGCTAGGTATCGATGGTCGACACTATCGAAGGCTTTAGATTGATCTAAATTGATCAGCGCCCCACCCATGCCAGGATCCTTAACTACCCTGTCTATGATGTAGCGCATGAGGTGGAGGTTGTCATGGATACTTCTGCCCGGCACGGCGCATGTTTGCGCCCTGTCGACCAGTTTATCGATGACAAGCGCCAACCTCTCGGCTATTACTTTGGCCAAAATTTTCAAGTCTGCGTTGAGCAGAGTGATGGGCCTGAAATTATCTATAAAATTCCCCTTGTTTGGGTCTTTCTTCAGCAATGTCACTGCACCTCGGCTCACGAAACCGGGAATTCTCCCGTTTTGTTGCCAGTTGCAGTAGACTGATGCCAAGAGGTCGCCAAACAAGTCTGGCATTTGACAATACAGCTCGTAGGGTAGACCATCCAATCCAGGTGACTTATCCCTCGCGCAGCCCGCCATAGCATCCCTTACTTCAGCAGCTGTGATGGGACCCTCACAACACTCTGCCTCTCCCGCCGAGAGCCGCGGCAGGCCGGTCAGGTAGGCAGTGAAGTCCATCCTGCGTTCCGACTCACCGCTCGCACCGAACAGTCGAGCAAAGTGCTGTTGAAAGGCCCCACACATCCTTTCGGGTTCGAGCAGACTACATCCCTGTTCATCGATTAGAGACCGATAGATAGATAGATAGATAGATAGATAGATAGATAGATAGATAGATAGATAGATGGATAGATAGATAGATACATACATACATACATTTCTTTTATTAACCACACAGGGCTCAACAAAGATGGGACGAATACAATGTAGAGCTTTTCTTTTTAGGAGGGGGAAGGAAGAGAACAAAAAGGGGGGGGGGCGTCGATCAAAAGGGATCGTAGGAAGGGAAAAAGGGGAGTTCGATCAAAAGGGATCGAGAAAAAAAAACCATCAATAGGGATCGTGTATCACACAGTAATGTTCTCGTGTAAAAAGAGGGGAGGACAGTTTAGGTTTAGCCGTGGAAAGAAAAGCCTACGGAAAAGACCACGGTAACCTTGGTCAATATTCTCATTGAAGAAACTATAACAGTAAGTGACTCTCTTTTACCTTTTTGTTTTATTTTTTTTTCTGGATTTTTTTCTAGTTCATAGGGTTATGCTCAAGATGGCTCCGTCGTTCATACGTGCCATCCTTGCTACATTCACCCATCATTTTTTGAAGCATTCACTAGACAAGACTTCCCTTTCTACTCTCAACTTCCTCTTCAGGTGATACTTGAAGAAGTTGATGAGAGATTGCCCAGAGAGGAAAGTCTTTGTCTCTAGACCTTTCAGACACGTCCACCATACACATTCTTTCGCCATAGCCACAAGTACGATGAAAATAGCTCTTCCTTCCCGTTTAAAGGAAGGAGGCGCGACAATATTCACGATAGACTCGGCTGATAGACCGACTCGTCCCACACGCGATAGCAGTTGTTCGACGTAAGCCCACAGCTCGGAAATGGTGGGACACTGTACGAGTGCGTGCAGAACGGTTTCGTCGCTCTGCCGGCATCTCGGACAGGTCGGCCCCGTGTTTCTCGAGCCATGCCTGTAGAGCTTATCCCGAACCGGTAGTGCTTCTCGATAGCACTGCCAGGCCAGGGATCTCTGGAAGTTGTCCATAGGTCCCGGCGGGTCAGGTATTCCTCGTCGACGCCCAGGTTCGCCCCGAGATCGTCGTCGTACCTTCCCTCCACTAATCCACTATAGAATGCATTAGTTGTGATGCAGTCGCTCAAGGTTGACCCGGGTTGTTGGAGCTGCCGAAGAGCAACGCGACACTCGCGGTGCCATTCGCCCTTCCTCGGCCTCTTAGATAGATAGATAGATAGATAGATAGATAGATAGATAGATAGATAGATAGATAGATAGACAGTCAAGCAGACAAACAGACAGTTAGACAGACAGACAGTTAGCAGATCGACAGACGGACACACAGTTAGACAGACAGACAGACAGACTGATAGATACATTTCTTTTATTAGCCACACAGGGCTCAACGAAGATGGGACAAATACAATGTAGAGCTTTTCTTTTTGGGAGGGGGAAGGAAGGAAAAAAAAAAAAAAAAAAATTGGTGGTGTCGATCAAAAGGGATCGTAGGAAGGGAAAAAGGAGCAGTTCGATCAAAAGGGATCGAAAAAAAAAGAGAAAAGGAAAGGCCGATCAATAGGGATCGTGTATCACACAGTAATGTTCTCGTGTAAAAAGAGGGGAGGACAGTTTAGGTTTAGCCGTGGAAGGAAAAGCCTACGGAAAAGACCACGGTAACCTTGGTCAATATTCTCATTGAAGAAACTATAACAGTAAGTGACTCTCTTTTGCCTTTTTTTTTCTTTTTTTTTTTTTCTTGTTCATAGGGTTATGCTCAAGATGGCTCCGTCGTTCACACGTGCCATCCTTGCTACATTCACCCATCTTTTTTTGAAGCATTCACTAGACAAGACTTCCCATTCTACTTGATAGATAGATAGATAGATAGATAGATAGATAGATAGATAGATAGATAGATAGATAGATAGATAGATAACCAGTTTTCGTCAACTGACGTAATGTAATAGGTACGTACTATCAGTGCTCAGATTTACCACTCCGGCTTGAACCGCAGCTGAAAGTGTGGTGCTGAGACTGCTTATCAGAGGCGGTTAGAAGTGGCTTTTCCTTGAGCATGTACATTGACAGATAGACAGACAGATTGAGATAAATAAACAGACAGACAGACAGATACATAAAATGATACACTCAGACAGCTAGCTAGCTAGATAGCTAGCTAGATAGATAGATAGATAGATAGATAGATAGATAGATAGATAGATAGATAGATAGATACTTGTAGAGATTGATTTTATTGGCTCGTGTGATGCAAACGTATATATACTCACTTTTATATATTGTATCATTCATATATTATTTAGCAACGTTTATTTATTTGTCACATTAAGGAAATAATGTGGAAGATGGAGACTGACAAACAATAGAGAATGAATAAAAGGAAATAGAAGTAAATTAAAAGAGAGTTGAAGAATAAGGTTTATATCCCACGAATCTGACTGGGGAAACTGTTTAAAGAGGAGTCGCGAGTGAGTGAGATAATTATAATGGGAATGGGTTGGAGTGAGCGGTTAGATTTATACTGTTTTAAGGATGAGAAGAAATAAAAATAAAGTTGCCCGTAATGATAAATTACGATGAGAAAGAAGGAAATCTTCACGGAACTCGCAGTTTTATAATGAAATTCTGCTAAGGGAACTTCAGAAGTAATGATAATTACGAGTAAATATTTTAATGTTTTGTCACTAGTATTGTAGTGGTTCTGTATTTAAGAGATGAGGAATAATGTAGTATTGTAGTATTGTTATATTATCATCATGGCGCTGAAATGCTCATTGGATCAGTAAAATACGTTGTATGTAAAAAAAAAAGCTATCAAATTTGGCGGCATCATTTTCAGCAGTTGGTAAGGACTGCCACGTTTACAAATTATTAGACTCAGACTTTTGGCTAAGATTAAAGTGTAATGTTTTTCACAACCATCGGAGCACGAAGCGCTCCTCAAGAAGCGCTCCTGAGATGATCGTGATATATAAACAGTTTTGAATAGGAACCGGAAAGAAACGTATGAAGTCGCAATGCGCATGTGCATACTGGATTCGTAAAACGGAAGAGAAGAATAAAACGCAATGCTCGTGTCAAATTAAAACAGAAGAATAGAGACGGAATGCGAATGTCAAACAAGTTATATGATGGTCTGCATGCCACACCTGACACCGCTATCACGCAGCTTTGCTGCTATTTTCCTGTTTCACTATCACGAAACAAATTTCGAAGTCTTTAGATCAGGAATTGATCGTTTGTTTTGCTTTTTATACTTTATAAGTTTATTACCCAAGAAAATAACAACTTACACTACACACACTACACACAGCAGAACCTTATTGTAGCCTGGTGCCTTCCAACTGCTTTCTTTTTTATTTGTTTTGCAGATCTGTGTTTTTCTGTGATCATGGCATGTCATTGTTGTTTGGTTATTGCGTTCGCTATTTTGGGCAATTTCATGTGTCGTGATTCCTTAGGTTCCCGTTTCAGCCATAATCATACCGTGTTTTTTTTTTTTTTACAATATAATTATTAATGTATCCGTTTTGGCTTTAACTTTTTGCCTGTCCTGTGTATCACGTCATACACAGGATATATTTCCGTGGCGTTCATGCATCATATATGATACAAATTCTCAAGATTTTTTCAACCACCAGAGTCACTTGGAACTTATGAAAGGAAAGTTTCACTTTACTAAGAACGTATTAAACAATGACTAACTAAAAGTCTGAAAAGAAGCATGTACGTTTAGGACAAACTTAGGAAAATGCTTTGAACAGGCAAAAGGTTAAAACAATTAAATGTAATATGTAAGAGGTCGAGCGAATGCGTAGAAGCTTCCTCGTAGGTTCGTATGATTCGAACCAACGGTAAAGCGTCTATGTGATCAACTCTGAGTTTTCAAATCCTTGCACTGTGCACTGTCACTTTATGCTTCCTTCTTTTTGTGTTCTAAATGTTGAATGTTGTTGTTGGCACTCCGTCGCTTACGACGTCGAGGGTTCCAGTTGATCCAATCAACGGAACAGCCTGCTCGTGAAAGTAACGTGCAAGTGGTTGAGCACTCCACAGACACATGTACTCTTAACGTAGTTCTCGGGGGGTATTCAGTGTGACAAGGCTGGCCCTTTGAATTACAGGCACAACAGAAACAGGAAGTAAGAGTGAGAGAAAGTTGTGGTGAAAGAGTACAGCAGGGTTCACCACCATCCCCTGCCGGAGCCTCGTGGAGCTTTAGGTGTTTTCGCTCAATGAACACTCACAACGCCCAGTCTGGGAATCAAAACTGCGATACTATGACCGTGAGTCCGCTGCCCCAACCACTGAGCCATTGCGCCTCCACATGTTGAATGTAGCACAGATATATAGTGATACGTTCTAAGTCAACAATTGAGAAACTACTTGATTATTCATTAGCTACTTCATCGATTGGATGCGAATTATATAAAAACAGTACTTTACTGATTCGCGATTTGCAAGTTCGTCTTTTAGTGGTGGTATATATTTCCACAACAATGTGACTTATGTTTAGAATAAGTATATATGTGGAAACCATTCGTAAATTTCCAATTTCTCTTTTTCTAATTCTTTTACTTTTTACCTTTTACTTGTTTCAATCATTTGACTGTGGCTATGCTGGGCACCGCCTTGGAGGTTTTTAGTCGAGCAAATCAACCCCACAGGTTCTTTTAAGTCTAGCACTTATCCTATCGGCCTCTTTTGAACCGTTAAGTTACAGGGACGTAAATACACTAACACCGGATGTCAGGCAGTGGTGGGGGACAAATGAAAACACGAAAACAACCGCCCCCATATATATATATATATATATATATATATATATATATATATATATATATATATACACGACAGGCTTCTTTCAGTTTCCATCTACCAAATCCACTCACTAGGCTTTGGTTGGCCTGAGGCTATAGTAGAAGATACTTGCACAAGGTGACATGCAGTTGGACTGAACCAAGAACTATGTGGTTGGAAAACAAACTTCTTACCACACAGCCACACCTGCTGTTCAAATAATTCGTTAGATAAATTTGCTAAACATTAATTTGACTTCTCGAAGTGCTGTATTTTAAAATGCTTTGCATTAAGAAACCTGTGTAACTTTGGGTTGAGAGTCTTGCAATGGAAATTATACTTACGATCGTAAGGGCGTAGGCTCGATCCTTGGACCAAGGAGCGCTTTCTCTTGCTGAGTAAGGAAAGCACTTTATTTCATGCTACTCGAATCCTTTGTGGTGAAGATGAGTACCAACAGCCGAAAATACTCCTGCGACGGACTGACATCCCATTCATTGGAAACCGTTAATCCTTAAGCATTCACATTATTCTCTTAAATGTTCTGCTCATTTATTCACATTGGTTTAAATTAATTACACCTTAACTCATAGCTTTCAGATTTCAATAATGCGATCGTTTAGTTTTCGGGTGACACTGTAGGATAGGTGTGAGAGTTTGGATCAGGCTGGTTTGAACATAAAACAGCAAGAATATTTGTGCCTGAAAAGGCCTGTTTAAATGCTAAATGGTTAAGGATAAGAGCAATGACTCCTGAAACTCTGTTTCCTCTATAAGACTGTTGTAATAATTCGAGTTACCCATGTCTCCGCTTGATAATGCTATCAACGACGGTTATGATGATGACAACGATGTTTGCGACGACGCTGACTTAGAATGTAGACTGTTCATTTCCCTGGACGTTTACATTCAAGAATCATGTTTCAGTACTTCAGATAGATTTAAATCCTCTGTACAGTAATTAATCAATATGTCTTCTGGCATTTTTTCGTCCCATTAAAAGAAAAATATTGTCGCGCAAGAAACACTTGATATAATGCAATAACTAAAGGCGCTGAGTCATTAAAAACATATTTATCCTACATTTCATAAGGATATTCCACTTTGACTTAAAAGCCCTATGTTCTGTCTCACTTCCATGGCAACTTGGTCTCAATATGGCTTTATTCCTATACCAAAGGATGTATGGTCTTGAATCGGCAAATCACCAAAAGAAATATTTAAGATTCCTTAATAATTATCCTTTAGAAAAACCACTTATGTTATTAAAGAATTATACGGACCATTAAAGAATACATAAACATTGATATTCTCTATCAAAATGCCAAAGATTGATGCCAGTACTTCGAAGAGCTTAAACAATACTCAGTTGTAGTAGGTTTTACCAAATCCAAAACATTAATCGCTTTTATTGAAAATATCAATATCCGGAGAAGAGGAGACAAGGAGATGATAAAATTATTTAATAATTCGTTTTATACAAAGATATAAAAAAGTAATAATCGGTTTGTGCTTAATATAAAATTCGATTCAGTTCTTCTATCAATCGGCAAAACTATTTAATTACTTTAATCCGCAGATTAGATTTTACTCTACAATAAATCTTTTGGTTGTATCATATTATTTCTGGTCATTTTGACTCTGACTTTTTTTACAATATGACGAACTTGCACGAACTAACATCGACTGTTTTAACACATGTATATTTCTACTCACTTCACATATGCATATAGCATAGTATTACTTACAGACAAACACATATAGACGTATACATTCATACTCACTCTCTTTCCTCCCTCCCTCCTTCTCTCTCTCTCTCTCTCTCTCTCTCTCTCTCTCTCTCTCTCTCTTTATCTATTTATCTATCTATCTATCAATCTATCTATCTGTTTGTCTGTCTGTCTGTTTGTCAGCTTAAATTTTTTAAATCTTAAACTTTGCAGAGCGAGATTGAAGTTGTTATATCTCTAAAGTTATGTCAATA
>NC_142928.1:73772763-73797763 GCF_046866305.1 Octopus bimaculoides | reverse complement strand
GCCATGCTGGGTCGCCGCCTTGATATGTGTTAGTCGAACAAATCGACCCCAGGATCTTTTTTAGCCTAGTACATATTCTATCAGTCCCTTTTCTCGAACTGCTATGTTACGGGGACGTAAACATACCAGCACTATTCCTGTGGATTCCCAGATCATGCACCAATTCTATCTCTGGGATTTCACTGCCCCTTGGTCTTATGTATTCCGATTGCTGTCTGTCTGTGGGCCGATAATGGCGTGCTTGAAACTTATCAGCAATGAACTGCATGTTACTTTAATCAGGTCTATTTGTATATTGCATGCAGGCCGTTTTGCAGTTTTTGTATGTCATCAGAGTCCTTGACTGCCTGTGATACTTTTATATCATCAGCGTAGCTGGTGAGAGTGGCTGACTGTACGACAGAGAGAGTGTATGAGAGAGCCTTTACAAACAGTTGTGGTCCCGGTACAGTAACCTGAGGGACTCCGCTGCGTGACTCCGCTGCGTGATTCCACTGCGTGACTCCGCTGCTGGACTCCTCACCGGATTGATGACTCCCCAGAGAGAGCACCATTGGCTGCAGCTGCCAGACTTCTGTCTTTTAAAATGTCGTCCAGCCACTCTCCCAGTTTTCCAGAGATACCAAAGTCACGTAGTTTGTGACATATTATCCCATGATAAACTTTGTCAAAGTCCCTTGGCAAAGTCGAGATATTTGAGTAGTTGAGCTGCTGTTTCAGTACGCAATCGTAATGTTGTAACAGCTATGTGAGGCAGCTCCTCCTTGGGCGGAAACCATATTGTGTTTGTGAGCAAGTTATTCTCTTCCAGGAATGTGTTCAGTCTCCTGACAATTTGTTCCATGACCTTGCCAACATGTAAGGTGAGAGAGATTGGCCTGTAATTTTTAGCTTCCGCTCAGCTTCTTCCTTTATGGACAGGGCACATGATACTCTCTTTTAACAGTTTCGGAAGTTTTCCACATGCAAGGAAACTCTGAAAAAGTATCTGCAGTGGCTTTACGAGAGCTTTGGTGCATGTTTTTCGGAGAGCAACTGGAAATTCCTGCGGGCTCGCTGCTTATCAATGGCCGATGCTACATCTTCTTCTTTTGCGCCGATGTAATCGATCGTTGCCTTTGTCCCTCTTACGTCTGCACTGTGTTGAAAAACTCTTTAGGCTTGCTTACTTGTCTGTTTTCCAGTTGAGAGGTGAAGATGCTCTGGAATTGCTTAATAGGTATATCACTTACACTTTTGGGGTTTGCATTCAGCTAGCCGTCTTCTTCAAACATCTTGTAAAGCATTGAGGCAGACTTTTCGCGAATATATATAAATATATATATATTGTATTTGGAGATGGTCATGTTGCCAGTTTAGCCAATAAAAACACATGCACTATATATTTGGTGTTAATTTGCTTCAGCTTTATATTACATTAATCGTATATTACGATTAATGTAATATAAAGCAGAAGCAAAATAACACCAAATATATAGTGCGTGTGTTTTTATTGGCTAAACTGGCAACATGACCATCCCCAAATACAACAATATCTGTTTCAACAAACGATTTTACGTTTAGAATCTTGCAAAACAAATATATATATATATATATATATATATATATATATATATATACATAGATAGAGAGAGAGAGAGAGAGAGAGAGAGAGAGAGAGAGAACGAGAGAGAGAACGAAAGAGAGATATACACGCACGCACATGTCTATATCTACATGTGTGTGTGTGTGTGTGTGTGTGCGTGCGTGTGCGCGTGCGTGCGTGCGTGTGTGTGTGTGTGTGTGTGTGTGTGTGTGTGTGTGTGTGTGTGCGTGCGTGTGTGTGTGTGCGTGTGTGTGTGTGTAGTTGTCGTTTTCCCGAACGTAATCTTGCTATAGTTTGGTCAGAAAAATTACTGAGTGTACTTTACTGAGACAGATCAGTGTTGGTATTTTGAGATGTATGCTGAATATAGCCAATGCACTGTATTATATTGATCTATGAGAAATGAAACAAAGTTTTCGGCGAAATTCGATCTCAAAATGGAAGGCAACGAGACGAAATACATTATGACACTTTGTATGGCGTCACACCCTTACTATTAACTCATTAAACAAATAGTTTTTATTTCATCCAGAGCCTAAAGTATTTACATTTGCGCACATATTTCTCAATGTAATACGCCATGATAGAATAACCATTAGTTTCGTCATTGATTATTTTATCATGAAATAGAAGTAGCCAGTCTATCTACACGTAAATAATGGTTATATACGGCATTTTATATTTGGTGTCATTGACAGGAATATAGCCTCATCTGTCGCCTTACTTTGAATTATAATAAGTTTATTATTTCTTGCTTGAATATACAACCCATCCAGCAGGATCCAATTTCAAAATTCGTACGAAATATTGAATTATGAAACAGACACAAGAAAAAATAAGGATAGAAGTGGTAACAAAGGCAGTTTGTTGTTTATGACTTCCATAAGAGCATTAGCTAACATTCTTTATGTATAAAATTCCAGAAATTTTAAAGAGAAACGTATAATCGAATTAGGTTAAATTGAAAATGGCGCTTGGCAGTTATTTTAAATAAACCAGAACAATAAAGAGCGAAGTTGAGTAAGTAGAGTTTGAACTCAAAAATGCTGATGAGGAAAATATTTACTATTAGGCAGTTTGTTCGGAGCTCTAGTGTTTCTGACTCTGCACCGATTTAATTCAAACTTGATACTGATCCCGTTACAGAATAAACAAAGAATCTGTACTTCCGGTGGAAGGTAACCGTGAAATAGTTTTTACTGCTCAAGATCTTATCTCCTATACTACAGAGCTCACTAAGTTTGCTAGCTACTATTTTCTTTTGACAGTGCACAAGCATGCATTTTCAAGGAGAACAAACAAAAAGAATTTGGAAGTTGTGTTATTCATTTCTTAGCAGGCAGTTTTAATGAAGTGAAAGGTTAAGGGTAGACTTTAAATCTTTATTTCAGATTCTGTATGTCGAAATTTAATTCTGCTTTCGAGTTCAAACAAAATTTAAACTGTTCGTATTTACGACTGTAAATATGTCAAGAAGCAATGTAGTCGATTAAAACTATCATTAAATGTTACTTAATATATTCATATATTATTATATTGGTCTCATTGAAATGAAATGAAAAACCATCGTAGACGAGCGTTGGGCTGAGAACGAAGAACGACGAAACTAATTATTCCAGGTTTTCAGATCACCGCCTTATCATTTTCGCCCCGCTTTAATCTGAATCAAGATAAAACCATTTTGTAACTAATGCCCTTATTTATTTATATAGGTACAAATTTGATAGGAGAGCATATAATAAACTGGTATACATATAAACTTTCAACACTTCTTATCCAGCCAAAGAAAAGACCCGTATTCTCGTTACCCTTTAAAAAATAAAAAATACCAATTGAGAAACTATAGATTTCTGAGCATTTTTTAATAACTTTGTTTTCTTGTCTTGTTTTTTTTTTTAAGTTTTTTTCTATTGTCGACCGTAAGCATTTTCGTTGTTCGATTTTTATTGTTTTTTTCTTTCTTTTTTTATTTCTTACTCTGTTACAAGGAACAGAAAATATTTTGTGTTGCGTTCAAGCCTCGTACACCTCATAACTTTCCGTCGCTGAGCTTTACTCTCTATTCAGAATTCAGTTCCAACTACACATTTTAATTAAGATAAAATGTTGTTTCAAGAAAAGATTCTGTGTATTGATTTCAAAAAGCATAAGTGGTTGGAATACCAGCTTCTAAATGTCGTTGAATGTGTAATGATAGCATAATCATGGTTACAATAGTAACGGAGAGATATAATATACACAAGATTAATATCAAATTGTCAACTGAGGGAAAAGAGGCGTGTCTCTATGTAAATGAAAATGGTACGTACTGTCTACTGTGCACTCCATTTTATAGTAAATATAGAGAAAGCAATATTAATTGGAACAGTAACCATAGCCAGACTTTCAGGTTATATATACTTTTCGATAAAAACCTTCTAACATACTAATTCAGTATTGATATCATTGTTGTATTGAAATTGTTTCATAGAGACAATGATGTGAAAAGAAAGAAAATGTCTGTGGTTTGTATTCATAGATAAATTGATGTCTGAAATTAGCTTATGGGAAAATGAATGGAAAAGGTAGTTCGTGAGTTTAGATAATTTCGAATGTTGCATGAAGAGGAGAGCTATGTTTTATAATCAAGCCCCCCTCTTTCTTTCCCCTCTCTCTCTCTCTCTCTCTCTCTCCCTTTACGAACTGTCAGTCCCGTATTATTTTTGCTGACGCGTCCACCACTTCTTTCACAGGATTCTGTTTTATATGCATTATTTTTGACAAAGTGATGAATTGGTAGAGTAACTACAGTATTAGAATACTTCGAAGTTTTCTTTGTGACTTTTGAACTCTGAGCTCAAATTTTACTGTAGTCAATATTGTCTTTAATCTTTACGGAGTTGATAAAAATCATCAACCCAGGGCAACAAATTAGCAGAACTGTTAAAGGGACGGACAAGACATCTTGTGGTATTCGTGGTGACAATAATGCCCTCGATGACATTGATATCAAGCTGTATCGGTTAAAGTCGGTAGCCATTCCTTTCGATAAACATCAGTACCGTAGAGAGAAGTGATTTATATGCTAGTAACAGCTAGTCTTCCTTAAATTATTTTACCCAGGCCCTGTGTATAGCTGCATGATCCACCTTGATCTATGGAGGCTCTATTTTTACTTGAGAAACGGTTGGTTAGTTTTATTGAAAATATACAAAACTGATGATGAAAAGTTATAAACGTACGAAATAGAAAGCGAAATACTAATATATACTTCAAGTTTTATGGATGAGTGTATGTGGTAAAGTCACATCGAAAACTATATATTATTACGTCACAAACAAGACTTCATCACAATACCATTAATGTATGACGTTATATGATAGATGAAATCTAATATATATGTTCTTTCACATGTAAAAAGATATATTGCGTTATGTGACTAAAAGATTATACATGAAATATCGAGAATACTATTACAATATATGCATTCGTCTAAGTATATATAAAAAATATTTATGAAACTTAAAATGAAAATTTTAAAAAAATCAATATTTATGCACAAGATACTAGGTTTCAACACAAACGTTCTCGTCACGTTTCCTGCCAGAAATTTTCAACGACTTGTACTAACAACTATTTTCAGTCTTTGAAAACAATTTCTAACTACAGATCTCCATGTTCCTTGTTGTTTAGATGACTGAAGAAATAGTAAGTTCTGACACAGACACAAGGCCTGCAGTTTGGAGTGAGATAATTAGTCGATTAAATGAACCTTAGTACTTGAATGGTACGCTATTTTATCGACCCTGGGAGTTCACTTAGGCAATATTTGAACATAACTCAAAGAGCCGGTTCAAATATCACGAAGCATCTTCTGCGATGCTATAAAGATTCAACCAATCCACTACCATTAATTTTCTAACATAGACAGAAGGCCAGAAATTTGTGGGGAAGGGAATAACCCATTATATCTACCCCTGTACTTTACTGCTACTTTATTTATTGATCTCGAAAGGATGAAAGGCAAAGTTGACCTTAGTGGGATTTGAACGCAGACTGTAGAGAGCCGGACCAAAAACCGCAAGGCATTTTTTTCTTTTTGTCCATCACTCTAATGATTCTGTCGACATAAATAATGAAATTATTTTATATATACCCAATATGAGGCGGACAGAATTGCTTAGCGGCATTTCGTCCGTCTTTACGTTCTGGGTTCAGATTTCATCGAGGTTGACTTTGCCTTTCAGCCTTTCGGGGTCGATTAAAATAAGTACTAGTTAAGCACAGGGGTCAATATAATGGACTTACCCACTCCACTGAAATTGCTGACCTTGTGCCAAAATTTTAAATCACTATATACCCAATATGATAATCCTTTCGGTGGAGTGAGGGGCTATTCGACAACAATGGTGCATCCAGAAATCCTTGCATACATTACATGCAAGACCAGCAGAATTTATTTTGATTTGACGGTTCTTATCACACGCCTTCATATCATTAAAATAAAAAATAATACAACTTTATTTTCCCTTCCATCTATCAGTCTGTGCTGATCATCGTATATCAAACGTGGCAACCAATGTTGATCTGCTACTTGATGTATGTTCAATAATTCTTTCAACTAGAAGCACAAGGCCTGAAATTTTGAGGGTGGGCGATAGTCGATTACATCAACCTCAGTGCTTAACCCAAAAAGGATGAAAAGTTAAATCGACCTCGGTGGAATTTGAACTCAGAACGTAAAGTTCAATGAAATGCCACTCAGTATGTTATCCGGTGTGCTAATAATCTGCTAGCTCGCCAAAAATAAATGGATTCTCAGGAAAATTTCTTGCATGGAGTACAACCTAAAGATGCTGAATGTGTTGAAGTTCTGTAGTTGTACTATAGTTAAGAATTAAGGTCATGTGGTCGTTAGACTATAATTTTCAAGTTCGAAAGCTATACAACATAAGTCATTTCTACTGACGTCAATTTAATAATTTGGTAGGATTTTCAAGATTTTTAAACTGGAAATGTAGACGAATTCATTAATACAAAATTTCTTCTAAATACATGATAGTTGTATTCAAAATATACTCTGCTTTGATACTCTAAAATGACTGCCCAGATACAGATGCAAGTGCTACCAGTCGAGAACTTCGCATACCGGAAGCCAGCAAGTGTATCCTGTCATCAAGAGAGAATGCGCACCGTTTCGGGGCCTACCTCTCGACGGCATCAATGCAAAAAGCTTTACTCATTTTTTAGATCAAAAGCGAAACTCTAATTCTGTTTGTGTTATAGTAGCCGGTTGGCAAATGTCTTCTAACTGAACAGAATTTATGAGTGAATTTGGTTGACGAAAACTGAAAAAAGCCAGTCGTATATATACATATGTATATGTATATGGGTGTGTGTGTGTGTCTTTGTGTCTGCGTTTGGCCCCAACCACCGTTTGACAACCGGTGTTGCTTTGTTTTCGTGACTTAGCGGTTCGGCAAAAGAGAACCGATAGAAAAATTGTCAGTCTTAATAAAATACTGGGGTCGATTCGTTCGATTAAAAATTCATCAATGGCTGTAGTCTAATGACTGAAACAAGTAAAAGATAAAGATACAAGAAAAGAGTAGTTGCCCTAATTAGGCATTAGTGTATGAGCACATAATTCATGTATTGAACTATCTTCACGTAATACTTACTCTGAAATAATTCTTATTTTTAATTCAAAGACCTTTAAGACCTTTTTTAAGACCTTTTTAAAAAGCTTTTTAAGATAGTTTTTGTGCTCCTTTCTTTGATTCATATGTTTGCCATCCATCTGATTGTAGAGTCCTTGTGACATACGATCATAGTCTGTGTCACCACTAATTGCTCTTTTGTAGGGTCCATATATCTTCAGCATTCCTTGCGAACCTGAACGTAGAGTTCAGCAGATATCTCATAAAAGTTTATGTTTAACACTACACAGAATTAAACATTTAGAAACAAATATGCATGCTTCTGTAAATATATTCTAATATTGGCGTCGAACTTTGGCACAAGGCCAACAGGTTTGTGGGAAGGACCAAGTTGATTAAATAGACCTGGTACTTATTTTATCAGTTCAACTGGTACTTTACCATTTCAACTGGTACTTATTTTATAGACTTAGAAAGGATGAAAGGCAAAGTCAACCTCAGCGGAATTTGAACTTAGAATGTAGAGACGGATGATATGCCGCTAAGCAGTTTGCCCGGTATGCCAACGATTCTAACAGCTCGCCGCCTCTAATATATTCTAATATTGGCTTCAAATTGATTTCAAATCTTGGTACAAGGCCAGAAATTTCGGGATCGGAGTAAGTCGATTACATCGGTACCAGTGATCAACTGGTATTTATTTTACCGACTCTGAAATGATGAAAGACAAAATCGACCTTGGCGGAATTCGAACTCAGAACATGAAGACGGACGAAATGCCGCTAAGCATTTTGCCTGACGTGCTAACGATTCTGTCAGCTCAATATATATTCCAATATTAATGATAACATGGGCAAACATATACACCCACTTGTGTAGAGTTGCTATATAATTGACACTCTGTTATATTCCAATATTTAAGTGAAGATATCTCTAAATTGCTTGACGTCCTGCAAATTTGGATAAGCAGAGTAAGCCATCCTTTGGTAAGGGTGATAATGTAAAAATAAAATTATGGAATGATAGAACAAGGAGAGATAAAACATTCATAAAATATTGATTTTTTTTCCTCTTTGGCGCAATATTAGAAATTTATAGCTGAAAGAAATTAGATTGCATAACCTTCTGCCCTTCTGCTGGGTATTAGTGATGAGAGTCAAGTAAATTTCTGTCAACATGAAACGTTTCAACGGACGACGCCCTTATAGACAAATATATTCGATTCTACACACTTTTGGACTACCACACTACTTCGTTACGCAGGAACTAACAATGTGGTTTCTATGCAATCGTTCAACCTGCTAGAAATAGCAACCGAGTCTTTCTCAAATCACAACATATCGTCTTAGAAAATAATGACACGTTAGATATTGTGATCCAGGATGCAATGTCCCAGAGAATTGAGCGTACAGTCAAGTCTGGAAAAGCTTTAATCATCGGCCTGCTTCATAACAAGCAAAGGAAAGCTACTCCATTATTCAAGAGTACATATTGGTTTCAAATTTTGGCACAAGGTCAGCAAGTTTGGGGCAAGGGGTTAAGTCGATTACATCGACCCCAGTGCTCAACTGGTACTTATTTTATCGATCCCGAAAAGGATGAAAGGTAATTCAGAATGTAAAGACGTGCAAAATGCCGCTAAGCATTTTGTCCGGCACGGTAACCATTCTGCCAGCTCGCCTCCTTCAAGTTTACATATTAATATATTCTGTCTACTTTAAGGCGGCAAGTTGGGAGAATTGTTTGCACGCCGGGCGAAATGCTTAGTGGCATTTCGTCTGTCTTCACATTCTGTATTCAAATTCTGTCGAGGCTGACTTTAGCTTTCATCTTTTCGAGGTCAATAAAATAAGTACCAGTTGGGTATTGGGGTTGATGTAATCGGCTAACCCCACTCCTCGAACTTGCTGGCATTGTTCCAAAATTTGAAATCAATATAGTTCATCTACTTATTAAATAAACTTATTTACATGAGCAGTTATAACACCTACATCAACAGTAGCATATTTCATTTACAGTGCTTAGCCACTCAAAAAGTTTTAAGGAAATTAGGATGTTGATTGCTTTACCAAGCACATTAATGATCTAAGCGAAGTGTCTTAGCTTTAACGAAGAATTGAAACTTTTTCACAGCTCTATCTTACAGGAAAATTATCTACAGCACTTACCTTTTTCATTATATATTAGAAATATTCTATTTCTGATAAATGAAGAGTCGATTTTCTTCATAAAGTAACGATGTTTTTTTTATTTCGTTTCTTTTTTTCTTTTTTTTTTTCAGAAAATGTAGAACAAGAATTAAAAAAAGGTTAAAAGATCTGCAAAATTAATGGCTTTCCTTTGATTTGGTTTTCTTCTATTTCTTTTTGCTGGTTTTTGTTTGTTGGGTATTTTTGTGAGTGTATGTTGGTTTTTTATCCTTTTTCATTTTTTTCCCTCATATCTGCCAAAAGTCGCTGAAATGTGAAGGAATCTTGTAAAAGGTGGAGAAGAAAATAGAGCTATACATATTTTAAAGGAAAAAGATGTGGCAGATATAATCAAGAGTAACGGAAATAGGATGTTATTAAGAAGGAAAAGAAGAAAATAAGAGGAAAAGGAAATACAGAAGACGAAAACTTTAGAAAGTGTGTGTGGGGGTGAAGAGAACAGGGATGAGAAATTACATGAGGAAGATGTTCTAACATAGGGAAGTAAAAAGAGTAAAAATTGAATTGAATTGATTAGCTACAAGAAAGAAAGAGAAAATCTGCAAACATCTTCTCCATGAATTTGAATATCTGATGCTGACGTATGCTTGTTGCTATGGCAACAATTTTTTGCTGCAGCAGTGACGAAGGTGTCGATGGCAGTGTAGCAATCGTTTATTCATTTATTTGTTTTCATTTTCCAGTCTTCTTTGTTTTGTTGCTGTTGTAATACCAGTGATGATATTTTTAGGACTCGATGACCATGAAATGATTCAGTAAAAATAAAAACAGACACAAAAACAGAGAGAAAAACAAAACGATTCTCTCATAAAAGAATTCTATTGTTTTTATATTAAATTTTCTTTATTTGCATTCAAATGTTTGATTTGTTTCACTAATTGTCTTTACAACAGAATTGTTTCTTGTATGCAAGTTGTCTGTTCACTTGTAGAGTATCATATTCTGCGACCACCGGTTCAAATCCCAGTGAGACAGACTAAAAGTGAGGCTTAATTCTATAACAACCGTACCAGCAACAGCAGTAGCATGGTTCTGACAACGATCCAACATTGGTGTAGTGCCAGACGGAAGGATAACACTTCTACTGTTAATACAGAAACACTCAAATATTGGAATTAAGTAGCTTAATTAGCTAACTTCCACCTGAAGCGTGAAAATATTGATTTTCTTAATAAGACCATGAATTCGAAATATGATGTATAGTTGATTGAATCAAAAATAGTACAGGTCAGATACTTAGTTTATCGACCTCAGGAGATTAAAATCATAATGAAACAAGGCAGGACTTGAATAACCAATTAAGAAGACAAAACCAAATTACAGAAAAGCATCTAGTGGTAGTGCTACACGTGTTTACCACTCCAAATATTACACTAGATTGAATTCTATACTGCTCTTATAGATAAGTACCATATACTCTACACTTTTACTCTACTACACTACAATTCATTCCACGACATGATGCAATGTTTCAAAGACATCAGGCACCAAAATTCCATCTACGTATGTGCATAAAGTTATACATAACTAACTAAACTATAGGTAGGAGCAATAACAACGACATTGGTAGCAGTGACAACAACAAAAACGATAGCAGCAAGCACCGACATGAGTCAACAGTACATTAACTGGTTTCAGTCATTGGATTGCGACTGTGCTGGAGTACCACCGGATCAGGTTTTAGTCGTCAATATGGCCCCCAATGAATTCTGTTGACTCGTTAAGTTACAGAGACGTAGGGACTCAGTATAATAAGAAAATAATTTTAGAACCTCTACACATAAACACAGACGCATGCACGCGCACACACACATCTACATGCACTCACACATTCACATGCACTCACAATTTCCATCTGCCAAATTTCATTCAGTAGGTAACGGCAACCCCGGATTATTGAAGAAGACATTTACTCACGGTAATGTAAAATGATAGCAAATCTGGAAGCACGTGATGCGAAGTGAATTTCTTAAACTGGGTTCTCATTCCTAAGGTATTTTTTGTGGTTGTTGTTGTTATTATTATCATTATTATTATTATTATTATTATTCAGGTCACTGCCTGGAATCGAACACGGTATCTTGGGGTTAGTAGCCCGCGCTCTTAACCAACTACGCCATATGCCCGTTAGGAACGAGGGCATTTATCATTTCACCACTTGTCAACCATATGCCTTCTGTCCTGGCAAGCTTTCCTCGTCTCATTACTACCGTAGCACATTTTGAGAGTCTAGTCTCCATCTTAATATCATTGGAGAAAATCCGCACAGACTGGACTAAGCGGTCCAGTTCTGTCTCAGTTCTTGTGAATAGCTTCAGGTTGTCCAGAAATAGCAAGTGGTTTACTTTTTCACTTAGTGGAGGTGCAATGGCCCAGTGGTTAGGGCAGCGGATTCGCGGTCATAAGATCGCGGTTTCGATTCCCAGACCGGGCGTTGTGTGTGTTGAGCGAAAACACCTAAAGCTCCACGAGGCTCTGGCAGGGGAAAGTGGCGAACCCTGCTGCACTCTTCCACCACAACTTTCTCTCACTCTTACTTCCTGTTTCTGTTGTGCCTGTAATTCAAAGGGTCAGCCTTGTCACACTGTGTCACGCTGAATATCCCCGAGAACTACGTTAAGGGTACACGTGTCTGTGGAGTGCTCAGTCACTTGCACGTTAATTTCACGAGCAGGCTGTTCCGTTGATCGGATCAACTGGAACCCTCGACGTCGTAAGCGACGGAGTGCCAACAACAACAACTTTTCACTTACCTCTTCCCAGACCATACCCCGACTTTGTTTTCTGTAGTATTTCACTCAAGGAGATCATTCCCAGCACAAATATCACTGTCCCCCTGGAAGATTTCTCTCTTGATTTTCACCTTTCCTAGTACTTGCTTCTCTGTTGTCAATTCCGTTCTCCAGTATTTTATGTTATTCCATATAAGGCGTGTCATATTCTCTGCTACTCTATACATTTCCGTTGTTCTCATTATCAAAGAATGTGGTATCATACCGTATGCTTTGCGATAGTCAACCAATGCCATGTTCAGGTTTGTATGTCTTCTCTTGTAGTTCCTGTGCGAAAAGTGGAGGCTAGAGAGAAGCAAGACGTGGTATGCGCACAAGCCACAGAGAATAGTAGAGTCGGAGACTAGAAAAGTCCTCTGGGATTTCCCAATCCAAACAGATCAGTTGATAGAGCATAGCAGACTGGACCTAGTGGTGGTAGACAGGGTGCATCACATATGCTATGTAGCTGAGGTTGCATGTACCTTTGACTCACGAATAGTCAAGAGGGAAGGTGAAAAGATAGATAGATAGATAGATAGATAGATAGATAGATAGATAGATAGATAGATAGAACCCTCTTAAGTGCGAAATAACCCCGCTATGAAAAATTAAGAAGTGCCAATTATTGTTGGGTCCTTGGGAACAGTATCAGAAGGCATCAAGAGAAATATGAAGGAAATTGGGATACAGTATCCAGTAGAACTATTACAAAAGTTTTGCCTCCTTGGCACGGCCAGAAAAGTCAGGAAAGTATTAGATAGCTGAAAAAAAACGAATAGTATGGTATCGTAGGCTGTAGGTGGTTATCCCGTTACGCATGCAAGACTCCAGGAGCTCCAATAAAACCTGTGGTAAAGAGAGAAATAATAACAATAATAATGATAATAATAATAATAATAATAATAATAATAATAATAATAATAATAATAATAATAATGAGAAGAAGAAGAAGAAGAAGAAGAAGAAGAAGAAGAAGAAGAAGAAGAAGAAGAAGAAGAAGAAGAAGAAGAAGAAGAAGAAGAAGAAGAATTTCTAAAGTTATATATCATGGAATTCCGCCGTCTTATTTACTTATATATAGAAATATATATATATATATTCTCTGTAAATGTTTAATTCAAACAAAATAACGTTTCGATAATTTAACACTCAGAGATGCTACTAACCTCTATGATATTGTTTACGATTTCTGATAGACAAGGTTGTCGTGTTACAGAAAGTACAAAGGGAAGAAATGAAAATCTTATTTTCTCTACTTATCTTAAATATAATTTTTCTCTGATCTTTAATGCAAGGCCGTTAGAGAATACTTTGGAGATAACTCAATTTGGCGTTTCATTTTTTTAAAAATATATTTTGTCTATTGTTTTATTCATTTATTTATGTGCAATTATATAGAGTGTTTAGTCCCATAACATATTAAGTTGCTGGATAACCACTGAAAATCTACGTGCATAGTGATATTTGACAGCAATATAAGCTAAAGTGGTTTCGTGTTGCTTTAACCAAATGATTCGAAGGTTATAAATTAAGCATTATATCATTGAAATCGTTCTAGACAACGCTATGTTGTATCTCAAATATACATACATACATATATATACACATATACATACATATATATATACATATACATACATATATATATATATATATATATATATATATATATATATATATATATATATATATATATATATATATATATACATGCATTTACTTACATACATATATATATTATTAATAACACCTAGAAAAATGTGCCTCTTTTCCACCTATCAAAGTGAACTGAGCTTGGTCAGGAGGACCAAATGTCATCAAACGACATCCAACGATAATTGGGTGATTCGATCCTGAACCGTATCACCATCCCGTTGGTTTGTCTGCAGAGGTGGCCAAATCACTGGTCGGTTAAACCCCATAAATCCAGTGCAACATTAAAAATAAAGGGGCATATAACATGAAATTTATAAAAGTTAATAGTCTGTGAAGGGCATAGTGATCACAAGATCTATGTCTTCAGCGGACAAACACTTATAAATTTGGTCATTCACCAGACCAGGGAATCAATAACTTCTGACATCGAAATATTTCTATATAGCGGGGTTCAACAGTAGTTCAACAGTGGTCCAACAGAGGTCCAACAGTGGCTCAAAAAAAAAAAGAAAAATCACATTGACGACGATTCCAAAAAGAATCGAAACGTACATACAACTGTTCTGTCTTTCCAATCAATGAACCTATTGTATAGATGTATTGTTTACAATCGTCAAAACACACTTTGTTGGTTAACCACATTGTTCCCGGTTCAGTCCCGTTGAAAGAAGCCCGCCATATGTGTGTGTGTGTTTGTGTGTGTGTGTGTGTGTGTGTGTGTGTGTGTGTGTGTGTGTGTGTGTGTGTGTGTGTATTTGTCCCTCACCACCACTTGACAATCAGCGTTAATGCGTTTAAATTCTCGTAACTAAGCGGTTCGACATAGGACACCGATAGAATGAGTACCAGGCTCTAAAAAATAAGTACTTGGGTCGATTCATTCGACTAAACATTCTTTAAGGCGGGGTTCCAGCGTCGTCGCAGTCTAATGACTGAAGCAATTTAAAATACATACATAGATACATAGATACATACATACATACATACATACATACATACATACATACATATAAAATTACATCTTCCAAACAATGAAATACAAACGTAATTTCAGCATAATTTGAATTCGTATTGGTCTCCATTTTTGGCAAAGTATAGAAGCTTATTGACAAGAAGAAAATGAAGCGAGTTTATTCATGTCTTTTCCAGCGGCTTTAGCAGCTTAATTGACGAGAAGTAATCCCTAGCTTGTACGAGTCTCAACTTATTACATAGTCTTACCAAATGTACTATAGCGCCTCCTGGTGCTGTTATAATAATGATTTACAAAATGGATGCAGATTCACACATTTTGAGGGTAAGGTATAACAAATTGGATCAATTTCGGTTTTTGATTGGTACTTATTCTATCGATCCCGAATGGGAAAATGGTAGAGTATATTATGGTGGGATTCGCCTTCAATAATAATTGTTGTTGGTCTTGTTATGGTTATTTTAATTTATTTTGCCAAAAATGACAACGAAAAATGTAATTTTACAAAACAAAATAGTAGTAAATATATGAATAGATAATAACGTTAAATTAGTCGACAAAACCTTCTACAAACTAGGTCATCTTATGATTAAGAAAACATGTAGTATTAAAATGAATTAATACTGTCTGAAAGTCAAATAACAATTATATAAACAAACCACTAAACAGAATGATTAAAATTATAAGTATAGGTGCAATCTACAGACTAGAGTAAACCAATCAAGTATTAAAAGGAAAGAATCATTGAGAAGAGTAGAAGCATACAACCATTAACAATAACAGGACATGCTCACATTTAATGTGTGTATTCTCGGCTGGCATACCGAAAACTGTTTATACAGGCTGACTTAAAAGAATCTGAAGATAACATATTCTAAAAAAATATTCTTGTATTTAAATTTGAGAAGTATGAATATATACGAATGTTAAAATCCTTTCGTAACCCTGAATTTAGGGTGGTGGATCAGTAGAGTTGTTAGAGAATTCAAGAAAGTGCCTAGGGGTATTTCTTCTGGCTCCTTATGTTCTTGCTTTTAATTCCACAGTGGCCAACTTAGCGCTTCATCTCTACGGGGCTGATAAAATAAAGTACCAGTCAAACACTGGTGTCAATGTAATCTGCTAATCATTTCTCATCAAAACTGCTGGCCTCGTGTCATTATTAGAAATAGATTGCCCTCAATTGGGAAATATACTTTAACGAAAAATGCGGTTTCTGAAAGCAGCGATTCCATAGTATTTGCTATCTGTGTGAAGAATTTTATCCAAGTAACTTTCTCGCAAATAGATTAGGAATAGCCAGCCAGGTCATAAGACCCGACGCCCATTAATTTAGCTTTCGTGTGGATTATTCAGAAATCAGTACCTATATGTAGGTGCAGGTTCCAGGTTCAGTTCCACTGCGTGCTGCCTTCGGCAACAGTCTTCTGCTTACTGGTTTGGGCTGCCCAAAGCCAAGTAAGAGAATTTGGTAAGCAGAGACTGAAAGCAAACCAGGGGGACGTAAACAAACCAACACCATGGTGTTGGTTCGTTTATGTCCCCGTGAGTTAGAGCTTCAGTAAAGGAGACGAGTAGAACAAGTACCAGGCTTTAACAATAAGTACTGGGGTCGATTCGTTCGACTAAAACCTTTCAATAAAGGAACTCCAGCACGGCCGGTGTCCAATGACTGAAACAAGTAAAAGATAGAAGATAAAATGCATCGATGCACTAAGGGAAGTAACCCTATCCGCTTACAATACCAGTACAGCAACTTTTAGAAAGGTTCATAATTCATACTCTAGGAAGACACAAACGTTTAGAAGTCGAACTCTGCAAACTTGAGCTACTGTTGTAAATTCGACCATTTAAATTATCTTTTCTACTCTAGACACAAGGCTCGAAATCTTGCGGGAAGGGCCAGTCGTGTAGATCGATCCCCAGTACACAACTGGTACTTAATTTATTGACCCCCCGAAAGGATGAAAAGCAAAGTCGACCTCGGCGGAATTTGAACTCAGAACGTAAAAACACACGAAATACCGCCCGGCGTACTAACGTTTCTTATTTCTTTATTGCCCACAGCGGACAAACATGAACAGACAAAGGGATTAAATCGATTACATCGACCCCAGTGCGCAACTGGTACTTAATTTATCAACCCCGAAAGGATGAAAGGTAAAGTCGACCTCGGTGGAATTTGAAGTCAAAACGTAACGGCAGACGAAATACCGCTAAACATTTCGCCCGGCGTGCTAACGTTTCTGCCAGCTCGCTGCCTTCGACCACTTAAATAATGAATACAATTTATATGACATTCGGAAGCGTTGTATGTGTTTGGTATTTTACAGACAAGAAAGCAAATTTCCAACGCAGTATAGCTCTGAAAACAGCAGAAAGATTGGGTATTTACCCTTATAAGACGGAAAAAAGTTGTCAGCGGGTGGCTACGGGCTTGCTGGCAACTTTTTTCCGTCTCATAAGTGTAAATACCCAATCTTTCTGCTGTTTTGACAGCTTTACTGCATTCAAAATTTACTTCCTTGTCTGTAAATTAATATATAATATAATAATATACATGGATGCATGGCAGAGTAGCTAGGGTGTTACACTCGACAGTTCGTGGTTTCAATTCCTGGACTGGGTGATGCGCTGTGTTCTTGATCAAAAAACATTTCATCTCACGTTGCTCTGTGATCCCTTCAACACATGACGTTTGGTGCATAGCGTTCAAGTAACATCGATTTCTTCAGGCAACATCGATGGAGGGAGTAAGCCAATGTACAGCACAAACATTTGATCGCTATAATCAAATCATTTTGTGCAGGTTGTTCGACAAAAGCTGAACGCTCATCCATCGTCATCACCGGGAGAGTCCATCAATATATATATATATAATTTTCGGTAATGTATATATAATTATACTGTAATTGCTTCCGACAGATTGAAATCAATTATGATTTTCATTTGACAGCTGATGAAGGAAATATCACGCAGTTCAAGTCGTTTGAACAATATAATATATTTATATTCCAGTTCAAGCGGGTTATAGAAATTTTGCAATGTTAGTCTTCGTCATTTTAGTGTCAGTCAGTCATTCCTCTTCTTCGCGTGTGTGTGTGTGTGTGTGTGTGTGTGTGTGTGTGTGTGTGTGTGTGTGTGTGTGCGTGCGTGTGTGTGCGATTGAACAAACGAACTAATGTTGCACTCAACCTATTTGTTAGGAGTTGCATATATTTCTTAGTGACAGTTTGAGTCAGTTCCATAAGACTTAGAGTCTCGTAGGTGTGTAGAATAAACCCATCTCAACAGATATCGGGCATATATCTGTTCTCTTCCGATATCTGATGGAGCTGGCGTGGCTGTGTGGTAAAGAGCTTGATTCCCAACTGTATGCTTCCAGGTTCAGTCCGACGACAAGTGTCTTCTACTATAGTCTTGGACAGACAAAAAGCCTTGTGAGTGAATTTGGTAGACGGAAACGGAAAGAAGCCCGTCGTATATGTATATGTATATACCTATGTGGCTTCGTGTTTTGTGTTTCTGTTTGTCTCCCCATCACTGCTTGACAACGGGTGTTGGCGTGTTTACATCCCCGTAACTTAACAGTTCGGCAAAAGGAACCGATAGAATAAGTACTAGGCTAAAAAAATAGTCCTGGAGTCGGTTTGTTCGACTAAAATTCCTTCAAGGCAGTGCTCCAGCATGGTGGGAATCAAATGATTGAAACAAATAACAGAATAAAAGAATATATATATATATATATATATATATATATATATATATATATATATATATATATATATATATATATATATATATACAGAGAGAGAGAGAGAGAGAGCTGCACACATATATATATAGCATTCATACATAAGGAGAGAAAAAGAGAAAGAGAATAAGTGAGAAACATACATATACATATATAATTCGTGAAACAAAAGAAAAACCGGAGTTTAATTTTGATATGATAAACCATATTTTGATACATAAACATTATTGATCGACTATCATATCCTTCTTGTTTTCTATAATGCCCTGCATATGCTGGAGGTTAACCAGTTGTTCTTTCTCGATGGACTGGATCTCCCTACTTATATATACATACTGTACTGTGCAAAATTCTTCGGATACTTTAAACTATTGTAAACTTCTACTAATTGCCAACTTATGAGTGGATATTTCGCATTTCGCCGTAAAGTACGAATTACGAGATCAAGACCGAAACTTATGCAAAAAGTGGGCATAACTTTTATGTCAACTTACATAGGTCGTACAAACTGCACTTATTGTTTAAGCAACACTTCCTCTGTTACAGGCAAACAATGGACTCCAATCAGACGCAACACGCTGTCATTGAGCTTTTTGACGAGAGGAGAGAAAAGAGAAATAGAGAAAAGAGGGAGATACTGACAGAGAGATACCAGCTTTTCTTTGCAACATGATTAATCGAAGATACAACTATGTTTGAACTTAAGCTTTTTTATAAGATTTTCTGTACTTTCTTATTAGTCCTATATGATTACAGAAGAACATCAAAGTGCATATATCCGTTTTGAATTTGGTACCACAACGTTCCTAGATCCGTTAACGTTTCAAGACCATCGTTGACTTCATCATCTGTTATATTTAATATTAAATTTGAATATATTGGTTGACAGAAGTACGTTGACTTGCTAAAAATTTTATGCTTTCATGCTAATGAGGAATTCTTTCATTCGGATGTTTTTATAATGTATTCTATCTAAAGGTTTGTACTGACATTTTGATACAAGTTGTGTTCTCTTTTGGCATATTCATACATTCTATGAATCAAGATGTATTTGAGTAGTGTTTGTGTTTTTACTAGCTGTTGCATCTGTTGTAATTCTATGAATAAATTTGCTATTGCATTATCTATACTTGGTGAGCGAAAAATATTTGAGCGTAATTTAACTCTTTATATTTTTTATTGCTTCTTTCGTAGATAAATTTTTTTAAACAAGTGTCACAAAGATATTTTATACTAACTATTGGAACACTATCTTCCAACATGTATATGCTATTGTTAGTATTTTAAGATATACGAAGGTGCTAGATGTGTCGGTCCTTTTTCATTTCACTGCATTTTCAATTAAGAATATAGGAGAGTTGTGATCTCAAGTCAATTTGCTTTGTATTGTAAATTTGAGGATGGAATTCGTACGAAATCTTTCTGTCTGCCCGCTCTCACGTATCTGTCACCATGTGTACATCATCCACGTAGCTCGTAAACATATGACTTTGTTTAAGAACAACTAAATTTTCAATTCTAACCATACAAGTCGCTGCAGGTGAGAGTTCGAGTGATCTCATGCCATCATTATCTCGCTGTATATAAAGATTGCTTTATGGGCCACGAAACGGAACTCCAGTTGTACGGAAAAACATAAAATATTCTTCGAGATGTTTCTTAGTATTCTACATGGCTTTGTTATAAGATGTTTATATACCTTATCCTATATTACGCCTACAGATTTTTTTGCAGGAACATTGGTACAAAGGCTTTCGACAGCCATAGAAATTTTCTCTGTTTTATGTGTTTCTAATAAAACTTCTAGGAGCTACCTTGTATGTGTATATGTGTATACAATATCACTCTTGTGTGTTAATTCTTAATGATATTATCTAGTTATTCTGTGAGTTAGTGAAATGACTTGAGTAATTATAACTTCGAGGAGGTAGCTGTGTTTTAGCATCTGTAGAATACATGCATATGTGTGTCTGTATATATATATATTTTTTTTAAAATTTTTTTTTTATTCACGAACAAAAAAGCTTAACGTGTTTAACACGAGGAAAATTAAATTTGCTTTACTTATATATATTTGGAAATAAATATACATATTCTACATATTTAGCATTTCTGGGAAAGTACTTTACTTCAGGCAAAAAATATATAACTTTGAACAATATTATGTTGTGTGATCGAACTTGTGACTTCAGGATCCCGGAGCAAAGTTTTTAACCATTCACTCTTACTGCGTTCTCAGGACTGTGGGCAGCTACCTACAGTGAAATCTCAACATTCGCTGCCCATTATGCATCCAAACTCCTCACTGCATATGTTACATAATTTTCCTTCAAAATTATCTGTTTTTATTCCAACAGGCTCGCCGCCATGCTAACACATGCGTTTAGTGCAAATATAACTTCTATAGTGTTATTCTTCTCGACATCAGCAAAACTTCCGACTGTTTCTGTCATGGGGATCTGCTGGCAAATTTTCCCACCTACAGTTTGCTTCCATCTCTAGTATGTCCAATCGGTAGTTGTCTCTCAGATTGTTTTGGTCAATGTTTACTGGATCGGTAGCATGTTGGATCGGAAGCTGCCTCTCAGATCGTTTTCGTCAATGTTTGTTGGATGCAACTCTATACCACTCACACTGTCAACTCTATTGTGCTCTAGCTTTCTGCCTTGTCCTTCGCAATTTTTCTCCTGCACATCAACAATCTGGAATTTCTCGGCCAAAGAGGTGGAAAATATCTGCACTATCGACATATCTCATATTCACATCGAATAAAAGACTGGGACTTCGGAATTTCAGAGTAAAAGATTTTAACCATTCATTCATGCCTCATCTGTGGACAGCGACCCTGCAAGGAAGTCCGATCCGAATCTACATGGACGATAAAAACTAAGCTGTCGACGAGACAATACTAATGTTAGAAGTAACAGTAATTAAGTAATAGACAGAGAGTGAAAATAAAGCAGTCAGTGTCACGACAGGCATCTATACAGTTTCCGTATATCTAATTTCTTTCACAGGGATTTATTCCATATGAGACTGCAACGAAAGGTATTTCCTAAATTTGTCAACCAGTGGAACGAGTTTCAGCTCTCATAATTGCAAAAGGAACTCCTTAACTACTCTGCTACGCTTTCGCACACAGAAACACACAAGCGCACACACGCACACACACACACACACACACACACACACACACACACACACACACACACACACACACACACCATTCACAAGCAGTCGCTTGGTAGAATCGTGAAATTGTTGGCCAAATACCTTGCGTTATTTGTTCTGACTCTCTGCTTTTTAAATTCCTGGACCCATCAAATAAAGTTCTGTACTCAGTAGATTCCTTTCTCTCGCCTTTATGAATAGCCTAAATCAGTATTTTTCAAAAGAGTTTGTAACCCCCCCCCCCAAAGAAAATGTAGTGGTGGTGGCGAAAATATTACACCTACATTGTTAATTTTTAGTGTAATATAATGTTGAGAAGTGTTGGTATTTTTAACAAAATCAAAACAGCTTGTCTACTATAATATAAGACCTAAAGCCTGATATTGCATGGCCATATATCCTGACACAAAAACATTCTAGTGTAAACCACTTGCCAAGATAAATGAAAAGAAAAACCAATAGATCTCGCATTCATAATTTATGCAATATTTCTTTCTCCGTTTTGTGGTTGTACTTACGTCAAAGCACAACTTTCTCAGAAATGAATCACTTCTATATTTTCTTCAAGAAAATGTCAACTGATATTCTGCTTTTGCATCTAATAAATAATCTTAATGTCCCACCTTTATATTTGTATTGATATTAATACATATATTATCTAGCTATAATACAATGACATCATATCTCAGACTATTATACTTTGCTGTGTATTTTCTGTTGATAAAATCTTGATTTTTTTTTTTTTTCTCTCAAAGTCGATATAACAGAATTTATTTTATGATATCGCAGGACCTACGAGGTGTCGTTATCGATTTTTGTTTTTTTAGTGAGTGTTTTTTTTTTCAAGAAATATTATGTAAAGTATGATTCAGTGTAAATGCGAGATAATCGAGAGATCTCATCGAGTTGTAAGACATTGTCGAAACATTTTTTTTAAAAGTTGAAATACATAAAACTCTCTTTATAGCGTTTCTGTTAAAGATTGTTGCAACAGGAGATAGAATGTGAAGATAAATAACATTCTGTTTTGCTGTATTTCCAAATGCATTTCAATATTTTTCAAAAATATTAACAGGTTATTGGTAAATGCGTATATATATATATATATATATATATATAGAAAGCGAGAGAGAAATAAAAAGAGAAACAGAGAAATACACGCACACACATACGTATACATAAATGTACTTATATATGTGTGTATGCATATATATGTGTGTGTGTGTGTGCGTGTGTGTGTGTGTGTGTGTATGAATGCAAAAAATGCCTGAAGAAGTATGGTTGTCGAATTAATGAGCTTCTATAGGGTCCATGGACATTATAAATAATATTTAATAATATCATATGGATATGGTGAGGCAGTCCCATAAAATACATGTCATGCCGAAACATATATAGGAATGTATTAATAAAAGTATAAAATCTCCATCCATGAAGTATTTCAAGTTATTGATATATTTATCCTACGCTAACACGGAGTACCGCATATATAACAACCCCATACAGTTAATTCTGCAGGTTAGGAATAATATAGGGTAGCCAGCAACAAGTAGCACGGGAGCTTTTGTGAGTGCACTGGTAGACATCTGCCATATACAAAATACAAAGATATACTCTATGTATGTATATATATATATATATATATATATATATATATATTTATATATATATATATATATATATATATATATATATATATATATATATATATATATATATATATATATATATATAATCATAAAAATACAGGGATTAGCATTGAGTTGCTTCTCCAACATACTGAAAATTTAGAAATAGCAGTCAAAGAACTACTGATTCTAAACTACAAATTTTTCTCTAAATGGATGGCAATATTTATGGCACACATAGAACAAAAAAACCGGAGGGAAACGCATAAATAAAACAAGTCTTTAGTTAATCGGATACGATCGTTTCATGGTTAAGAGAATGGAAATTTCTCTATTCCAAATCTTCAGTCCGATATTCTGATAAATTTGAAAGTGTCTCTAAAAAAATTCACGGTAACTTTTGGCCATGCGACACCAAAAATCAACGATAAGAAAGGCACTTACGAATTCATCGGCTAGTGAGTTCAGGCATCCCACCTCAAAGAAATCTATTCCATGTGCGTCACAAATAGTCCCGTATGAAAAGGAGTCCCGTGTGGAGGGATTACGGTTTAACCATCTAACTTAGAGGTATCACATATAAAATATACAAGAATAAGGGCAGGGAATCGTCAATTAATAATAGAATTAATAATTAACAATTTTGCCAAGTAGTTCAGTATGAAAAAACCTTTATCGGTAAAACCATTTATCATCATAAATATACAGGGATTAGCATTGAGTTGCTTCTCCAACATACTGAAAATTTAGAAATAGCAGTCAAAGAACTACTGATTCTAAACTACAAATTTTTCTCTAAATGGATGGCGATATTTATGGCACACATTTAGAGAAAAATTTGTAGTTTAGAATCAGTAGTTCTTTGACTGCTATTTCTAAATTTTCAGTATGTTGGAGAAGCAACTCAATGCTAATCCCTGTATATTTATGATGATAAATGGTTTTACCGATAAAGGTTTTTTCATACTCAACTACTTGGCAAAATTGTTAATTATTAATTCTATTATTAATTGACGATTCCCTGCCCTTATTCTTGTATATATATATATATATATATATATATATATATATATATATATATATATATATATATATATATATATATATAAAGTGTAGTATATTGCCACTTAAGTGTGGCTGACCCCTAGGGGTGGATGTTACTGTTGCTTTTAGCCCCAGGAGGACATCTCCTCCAGCTGGCTTATCGACACACGACTGTGTACTGTTTGCCAAGGGAAGTTATCTCTCTCACCATGATCTGTAGCACGAACGGATCCGGATTTCAGGGTTATTTCCCTTCGTCGGCGTTCGATAGCCACTGACCTTGGTGAGAGAGACAAAACCTGGCAATCTTATATCTACTTTTCCAGTGAAATTCTTCACTGGTGTCGAAAAGGTGAAAACAAGCAATGTTAATTCTCTAAATGAAGTATTAACAGTAACTGCACGATAAAGTGTAGTATATTGCCACTTAAGTGTGGCTGACCCCTAGGGGTGGATGTTACTGTTGCTTTTAGCCCAAGGAGGACATCTCCTCCAGCTGGCTTATCGACACACGACTGTGTCCTGTTTGCCAAGGGAAGTTATCCCTCTCACCATGATCTGTAGCA
>NC_142928.1:73755263-73770263 GCF_046866305.1 Octopus bimaculoides | reverse complement strand
GAACATGGCCAGGGTGACTTGCTATGAGAAATGATGAGAAAACAGTGACTAGCAGTTCATTTTTTAAAAATTTCAAAAACCTCCCCCACCAACTAATATTTCTATTTTCAAATGCGTCACACTTGCATTGCCTTAGTCAAACTCGCATTACGTTCGGCATTGGTGCTTATGATTGGAGTTTATGATTGAAGTTACTTCCTGGCGAAATGCAAATAATGAAATATACAATAGTAAAAGTTGTTTCACATCTTGAGTAATATTATTTGTTGTTGAGATAATCCATGAATGCATTAATCTTTCTGTTAAAGATATTAAAATATGTTGCTCTAATCCGTGAAATAAAAACATCAATCATGTCAATTAAGCAGTCAAGTCAAGCAATTGCGAACAGCACGAAAAAGTGGCAAAAAAATATAACTTTGAAAAGTCTATTAAAAAGCGAAGAATAATACCGAATGTGGAACATGAGTTGACAGAACTAACTAGAATCCGCAGAAAATCCAGCATCATTGGGATGTATAAGGCATTAGCAAAAGTTTTTAAAAATTCAGACATGCAAGAAATCAGCTCATTGCTCAGGAAGTAAAGAATCTGTGGAAACAATTTGATTTTCTGTGTATAACATTAAAGTCTGTTGTAAGAAAAGTAAATACTCTGTTGACAAGGTACGATACCCATTTGAACGTCTGAAGCCAGGTTAAAATTTTGAAGATTTGTTTGACATTACTAATCAACATGGTAGCTGGCTATCTAAAAAAAAGACAAAGACTTTGTGGTATAACTGGCTACACCACATCTCGGTTAGCTATGGTTCATCCTTCAAAGCGAACACCTTCCTCGTCAAGAGTGCCAGCTTCAACTTCAGAAGCATTTCAACCATATGCTGAAGCAGGTAAAATAACGTGCCTAAAAAATTCTCAAATATTACACAAATTTTTGGTATGCTACTAATATGTACTCAACATACTCAACTACGTCACAAATATGTACTCAACTTCCTGCAGATACATCATCAGAAACCCCTACCTCTGATTCTGCAAATGAAATCACGTACATACATGCATGTATGTATGTATGTATGTATGTATGTGTGTGTGTGTGTATGTATGTATGTATGTATGTATGTATGTATGTATGTATGTGGAATCCCTAGTTTTACTAAGCACATTTTTTGCCCACGTGTGTATTAATCAGCGGTGAGTTTTAGTCACCGGCGGTGTAAGTGAAGGGGGATAACTCTAACTTAGGGTGAAAATGGCGCTAACTCAAACCGGATTACTTACACTAGGGAGGGTGGTTTAAAATTATATTATGGCTAAAGTCTAGGATGTTCATAGTGATAAAAGAGACCCTATGTAGGTGTAAAGTAAATTATTATGGAATGTGGAGGGCGAGTGGAATTGGGGGTGTGATTGTTTATGTGTAAGTGTTTAAGGTTGTTCCCACCTAATTAGACTTATATAGATGAATATTGTAGTGTGGAAATAGTAGAGGGTCCTACTATTTTAGATATACTCTGAAAAGACACGAGAACTACATCAAGACAAAATTTTTGTGGTTCTCAAATTTCCTATTGAGGAGGAGTTATTTAGCCGTTAGGCTAGCTAGGCATTCTGATAAACAGAGGTTACAGCGTCTATTGGCGGTGTTGTATGAGGTTGTTTTAGCGAGTATACACCTGTTTAATCTATAATCTATTTTTTATCTTTAAGTTCCCAAATATATCTACTGAGCCCAGTAGAATTAGCCTTGTGCGTTATATCTAAGATTCATTTAGTTTTTAGTGGCGCCTATATATGATTTCATCTGGCTATTTGTGTGCACGTCACATTGGTAAACTACGTTATTTGTCTTACATCTATTTGAGAAATGGCACTTTGTTCTGTCCCTGCAGCCATATAAATTATTCGGTATATCTGTGTTTGTGTTATGTTGTGAGGAAGGGGCTATTACTGTTCAAGTCTATATCTTAGTAGGAGGCGCTACGTTCGTGGTGGGCTTAGTCTTATTATTTGGTTGGTTATTCTTTTTATTGTTCAGAATTTTTCTAGTTTCATAAATTTGTCTAGTTCTTTTTTTATTTATTGAAGCTATGATTGTAGCTAAGTTATTGGTCAGGCTGTGGCCTACTCTAATTTTATGCCTAAATAATTCTGCGTATTTATTATTAATGTTTAGGTGTTTATCTATGATTTTCATTAATGAGCGAACTATGTGTGATTTGAGGTGCATGGTGTAGAGGATTACGAGCCAGATTTTATCACTGTTTTGTTTATTTTTGTATTGTATTTTTTTTTCTAGTATAGAAGCTACCCTCCTTGTTCGTGAGTCGTGTGAAGTTATGCTTATGGCTATCTTGCATATTTCCATAATTAGGTTTCACTTTCCTGTTACTTTTGTTTGTTCTGTTGGTGTTGCTTGCGTAGGGTTTGTGTGGACTAGATGACGTGGTTTTCTTGTTATTAACAGGGTTCATATTGGTTCTTTGGTGCGCTTTAGCTTTATTCATACCGATGTCTAGGTTTATATTATTATTTTTGAAGTTAATCCCCTAGAGCATGCTCGTAATCCCCTACATCGTCTTGAAGAATTTTCGTCGAATATATCGACCCTAGGACATTTTGACATTTTTTGAAACCTACCACTCATTCTGTCGGTCTTTTTTGCCGAACTGTTAAGTTACTGGGACGTAAATAGACCGTCACCGGTTAACAAGCGCAGACACAGATGTACACATACATAGATATACACATACACACGCATATATATATAAATACGATGGGCTTCTTTCAGTGGCCGTCTACCGAATCCACTCACAAGTCTTTGGTCGGCCTGAGGCTATAGCAGATGACACTTGCCCAAGGTACTACGCATGTGGTTGGGAAGCAAGCTTCTTATCACATAGCCACTTCTGCGCCTATAACGTTGTGGAGAGGTGGTTAGTTGATTGCATTGACACAGTACCAGACTGGTACCGAAACTCTCTCTCTCTCTCACACACACACAAACAAACATACACACACACACACACACACACACACACACACACACACACACACACATACACACACAAATACACAAACTCACATATACGCAAGAAGAGAGAGAGTTTTGTGTGTTAGCAATCTAACTGTCAACGTACAAAACTCTAGGACCTTGAGTCACTGTATTGCTTCTGCTAAATATTGATAAAATTACACAGACACTCATATTTTGAGGTGTATTTTCCTTGTTTGCTCCACTATACATGTATGTATGTATGTATGTATGTATGTATGTATGTATGTATGTATGTGTGTGTACGTATATATATATGTGTGTGTGTATGTGTGTTTACATCTACATATATATATATATATATATATATATATATATATATATATATATATATATATATATATATATATATATATATATATATATATGGCACCGTGTGTGGCAAGAAGCTTGCTGTCCAACCACATGGTTCTGAGTTCAGTTCCACTGCGTGACACCTTGCGCAAGTGCCTTCTGCTATAGCCTCGGGCCAATCAGAGCCTTGTGAGTGGATTTAGTAGACGGAAACTACATGAAACTTATCGTGTATATGTGTGTGTGTGTGTGTGTGTGTGTGTGTGTGTGTGTGTGTGTGTGTGTATGTGTGTGTGTGTGTGTGTGTGTGTGTGTGTGTGTGTGTGTGTGTGTGTGTGTGTGTGTGTCTGTATTTGTCGCCCCACCATCACTTGACAACAGATGTTGGTGCGTTTACGTCACCGTGACTTAGCGGTTCGGCAAAAGACTCGTTGCATAAGTACTAGGCTTACAAAGAATAAGTCCTGTGTGTGTGTGTGTGTGTATGTGTGTGTGTGTGTGTGTGTGTGTGTGTGTGTGTGTGTGTGTGTGTGTGTGTGTGTGTGTGTGTCTGTATTTGTCGCCCCACCATCACTTGACAACAGATGTTGGTGCGTTTACGTCACCGTGACTTAGCGGTTCGGCAAAAGACTCGTTGCATAAGTACTAGGCTTACAAAGAATAAGTCCTGGGGTCGTTTTCTTCGTCTAAATCCCTTTTAAAGTGGTGCTCCAGCATAGCCGCAGTCAAATGATTGAAACAAATAAAGGAATGAAAAGAATATAGTCAAACGCGTGTAAGCGTACATGCACGCAACTCTGTTTTCCATTACTTGCGTCAACGCCGTTCATGTGCTTGGTCAGGTAACGAAGATATATATATAGAGACTATGATATACATGCATACATACAAAAAACACACTCACACAGACATGCATACATGCACGCATATATATGTATCCACACATTTTTCTACAATATATATGTGTGTGTGTGATGTATATGTGTGTGCGTCAGTATGTATATGTATATATATATATATATATATATATACGTATATATATATATACACATGCATACATATATACATACATACATATATATGTATATATATATACACATGCATACATATATACATATGTATGTATGTATGTGTTTATGTGTGTGTCTTTGTGTCTGTGCTTGTCCACATCCCACCACCATCGCTTGACAACGGATCTTGGTGTGCTCACCTCCCCATAATCTAGCGGTTCGGCTAAAGAGACCGACGAAATAAGTAATAGGCTTACAAAGAATAAGTGCTGAGGTCGATTTGTTCGACTGAAAGGAAGTGCTCCAGCATGGCCACAGTCAAACGACTGCAACAAATACAAGGATAAAAGAATATATGTACGTTTGCACACATTCCTACGTGCATACCTGTGATATGCGTGTACACTCACGTATATGTTTGTACTCCGCCACTCCTTGAGAACCGATGTTGGTTCGCGTATGTCCCCCGTAACTAGCGGTTCAGCAAAATATGCCGATAGAGTAAGCACCAGGCTGTAAAAATGTACTAGGGTCGATTCGTTCGACTAAAAATCCTTCAAGGCTGTACTCCAGTATGGCCATAGTCCAATAACTGAAACAAGTAAAAGAATGAAACTATACATATCTCTATCTATCTATGTATATATATATATATATATATATATATATATATATATATATATATATATATATATATATGCACACTCGTACGTTACAAATGTGTGTACACTCATGTATGCATTATATATATGTATATACATATACCCATATATACATGTAGGTATAAATACATATATATATATATATATATATATATATATATATATATGTATGTATATATTTATATATATATATATATATATATATATATATATATATATATATATATATATATATATTTATATATATATATATATATATATATATATATATCTATATATATATATATATATATATATATATATATATATAGAGAGAGAGAGAGAGAGAGAGAGAGAGAGAGAGAGAGAGAGAGAAAGAGAGAGAGAGAGAGAGAGAAACAGACAGACAGACAGATCCAGAGGGACAGACAGACAGACATATATGCACACATATATACATACAAGTATACGTTTATTGAAGGATAATGATCAACCACCTTTATTGAAAATAGAGCAGTCGTATCGTGCCTGTATATGGGCATGTGCATATATACATACACACAGACCACGCGCGCACACACACACACACACGCGTATACATATATCTATGTACATATATATATATATATATATATATATATATATATACGTGCGCGCACACACATACATACGTGTATGCATGCGGTTTTTGTGTGCATGCATGCGTGCGTGCGTGCGTGCGTGCATATATGTGCGTACGTCACATGCATACACACACATATGCACGCGCATACATACGTACGTACGTATGTATGAACGTAGCTATGTAACCAATAGATTGATACTTCTATGCAACAACCTGATGATAAAATGACATTTTTGTCAACGGCCCTAACTACGTCACTGTGACATCAGAATCGCTATTAGAAATGCAAGCCACTCAAATTATATTACTTGTCCAGCCTAGATATATACGGTTTGGGTTATATTGTTATTGACGTCGGTGTCTCTTTGATTTTATATTCATTCATTTACTGAAATTTGTCTGTCTCTTTTATTTATTCGTTTATTTATTTTGCAGGGAAAGAACGAGCGTGAGAGATTATTTTCTATTTTTACATACTCTTCCTACACACATTCGAAATTCTATTTTTAGCATTTTCTCATTTATAAGTGATAGCTGCGTCTGATTTTTGTAGATAGAGCTTTGCGTTACTGCCTGAATAAGTTCGTGGTTCGTATTCAGTCAAAGACGCTCGCCCTATCGATGGAAGATGATCCCTATCCAAGATGCTTAACTCTTAAATAACTTCAATCTACTTACAACAAAAATAGGTACAATATGAAAGAATTGCTCACCGTTATATGCAGTTGTGTGGAGGCGCAATGGCCTAGTGGTTAGGGCCGCGGACTCGCGGTCATAGGCTCGCGGTTTCGATTCCCAAACCGGGCGTTGTGAGTGTTTATTGAGCGAAAATACCTAAAGCTCCACGAGCCCCCGGCAGGGGATGGTGGCGAACCCTACTGTACTCTTTCACCACAACTTTCTTTCACTCTTACTTCCTGTTTCTGTTGTGCCTGTAATTCAAAGGGTGAGCCTTGTCACACTGTGTTACGCTGAATATCCCCGAGAACTACGTTATGGGTATACGTGTCTGTGGAGTGCTCAGCCATTGGCACGTTAATTTCACGAGCAGGCTGTTTCGTTGATCAGATCAACTGAAACCCTCGACGTCGTAAGCGACGGAGTGCCAACAACAGTTGTAGCATTCTATAATTTAACGGTTGTTTCATTTGTTTGAATAACTCGCAGTTCGTATTCAATGACCGACGTTCGCCTTGTTCATGAAAGATGATCCATGCCCGTCGCTAAGGAAGGTGTACTGGATGGCACTGCTCGCTCACTATTCAATGGTGCCCCCTCAGGTTTCCAATGAGGTACTTATTTCGAATCCCCACTTTAGCATTATTACAAATTAGAGCCCGCCCAGAATATTTTGAAGCATCCCCAGGCACCAAAGTCTGAAGACGGGCCTGAAATGGTCCCTATCATAACTCTAAAATGATCCCTATACTTAACTTTCAAATGACACAATTTATTTATCTGGAAAATACATACCATATGGCAGTGGTCCCGAAACATTTTAGCCCCGGTTTTGTACAAGACAACTTTTTCACTGTCCGGGGGATCACGCGCGTAACAAAACATAATAAAGTGCATAATGTATAATTTGATTAATATCTATGTAATACATAACTGGTATTCCGTCGGTCACGACGACGAGTGTTCCATTCGATCCGATCGACGGAACACCCTACTCCTGAAATAAGCGTGCAAGTGCCTGAGCACTTCACAAACGCACGTGACCTTAACATAATTCTCAGAGTGATTCAGCCCTTTTGAATTAGAGATACAACTCATTTTTGCCAGTTGAGTTGGGTAAAGCAACGTGAAACAAGGTGTCTTGCTCAAAGATACAACGCACCGCCGGGAATCGAACTCACGTCTTTACGATCGAATACCCTAACCACTAAGTCACGTAACTTCACACACACACACACACACACACACACACACACATATATATATATATATATATATATATATATATATATATATATATATATATATATATATATATATATAATCCAGGGATCGAGGTATAGGAAGAAAGTTAGCTTCAAGTAATCCGTAATAAATATAAAAACAACTTTCAGGGACAATATCAATTGTTAATCCTTTATTGTCCACGAGGGACCAACATAGAGAGACAATACAACGTCAGGGAGTCGGGGATCGCATGATGAACAAGATGCATAACATATAATTAAAATTTGATATGAATAAACGAAATGAAATAACAAAAGGAAGTGGGGACGGGTTCGACAAGCCCCGTTCCACCACTGAGCTCTTTGATTACCTTTATGTTCTTGCTCAAGTAGGTTCATTTACTCTCAGCATATTCGCACCTTCCTTCCATCTTTTTCCGTATGTACTAGGTGAAAAGCATCTCCTCTTCAGCCTTATTTTCCTTCTGAGGTGAAAAACAAAGAAGTTTACCAACCCCAGACCGAAGATGAAGACACTTGTCACCATTCCTTTCATACGTGTCTTCCGCACGTCCTATACAAAATTGTCTTCACCATCGTTAATCTTGTAATCTCACTAGGAGGTGTCACCTTAACTTCGTGCCCCTCTCTTCGTATTAATTCCTTGCACCTTTCCAGCTCCCTTCTCACAAAACGTATTTTCTCGTTGGAAAATTCTTTTCTTCCATTTTTCTGTCCATGTTCGACGACGACGATATTATATCTGACGAACTCATGCTCTCGTATTCCATGACAATAACACAGCGCTTCCTCCTCAAACAAAGGGGGAAATGTTAACAACACTGCTGCAAGGCAGCAAAACAAATTGTTTTAACAACACAAAAACAACAAATATTCAACAATAAATTCAACAGTATAGATACAAGTAATACATAAAATAATAATAATACCAACGAAGGCGGCGAGCTGGCAGAAACGTTAGCACGCCGGGCGAAATGCTTAGCGGTATTTCGTCTGTCTTTATGTTCTGAGTTCAAATTCCGCCGAGGTCGGCTTTTCCTTTCGTCCTTTGGAGGCCAACAAATTAAGTACCAGTTGCGTACTGAGTCGATCTAATCTACTGGCCAATTCCCCCAAAATTTCGGGCCTTGTGCCTAGAGTAGAAAAGAATATATATATGAAAAAAGAAAACGGACGAGTCCACATAAAATTCATACATGCCATATGACTGGCGGTTTTTAATTATTTAAACAAATGTACAGCATTTGTTATATATTCATTAGGAGCTCAATACACGACACTTTTACATGATAATTGAGTGGAGTTGGGGTGGTAAACTGATAAATAGTTGAAGTGTATAAAAATGTTAAGAAACAATTGTTTCTTACATTGTAAGAAGGCTTATGACTCAGCAGTTACTGAGGAAGGGTATTATCGATTCAATCAATCCTAACATAAACTATTACCGGTATTTATTTAATTGCCGGGGAAGGTGAAAGGTTAAGTCGACCATGACGGAATTTGAAGTCAGAAGGTTAAAGAAAACCACATTAAAATATTATTAAGGATTTAGTCGATCGCTCTAGCGCTGCAGTCATTCTATCTTTTCTTTCTCTAAAAATAAGAAATGAGAACAATTGATTTCTTTCATTTTAATATTAATATGGTAAAACAGAGCGAATATAACGTGAATTAGTAATTACAACAAACAATGATATCAATGGAAAAGAGTGATAGACAAGTTTGAAGCTAGCATTTAGTAAAGATACCGGATATGGGGTAATTGAACATCTTTGGAAGCTTTCTATTGTATCAGCTGCATCCAATAGTGTTGAAAATTATAATTGGAATTTCCGATCTCAGCATGAGGCCAGACATTTAGAAGTACGGCCAACGAAATCTTATAACGATCATGCTTTCTTAGTAACATTAGTGGCGTGACGCGGCGTGACGCGGCGTGACGCGGCGTGACACAGTATGGGTAAAACAAATTCATTTCAGTTGAGTTACCGTCATTGGTGTTACATAGTATCTTTGACTAAAACCATCAGAAATAACAGATCAACAATTATTGATAACTTTGTACACCTAGCTGTAAAATTATTATCATGAATGATCTCAGTTCAATGGTGCATATAGCGGAGACACCAAGTAATTAACACTTTAACAACAGCGTCGTGAAGTAAGATTTGTCCACTTTGGTAATATTAGATATTGATTTCTAACTTAGGTACAAGTCAGACCATGCAATAATTCTATGAGCTTTAGTTCCTGAACGATAGGTAATTCACCAATTCTATTCCGAGGAAACGCTTAGACGAGTGTAAATGAATGTAACTCAACATCACGAAGCTCTGCTTATTCTGCTAATCTATCGCCATCAGTAATCCCCCCCTAACAATGGTATACGTTGCACACACACACACACACACATACACACACACACACACACATACACACACACACACATACACACACACATATACACACATCTTTTAAATCATTTTCAATATTCAAACAAAGTTCCTGTTCCCTTATACTGGCCACTGTCTAATGATGTTGACTGGTGGACCAATTTTCTGAGGTTGCATTGAACAGTACCGATATAATGTAGGATAAACATAGTAATAATAATAATAATAATATTTGGATGGAATTTATAAACATTCAATGCATCGCTACGGCCGTTTCCACAAATCGCATGTCTCTTAAGATCACAGACCATATTCCTGGGATGATTACAGCGTAATCCGTAGTGTCTGTGGGCATCCGTAGTGTCTGTGGGCATCCGTAGTGTCTGTGTGTCCGTAGTGTCTGTGGGCATCCATGAAAAGGTTGATCATTTTCATGGATTCATTTCTTCAGGCGATATAGTATTAATGGATGTTTAACAGAGAGATGTTTATCTCTTTTGACCAGTGCGAAGGTTGATTGAGTTATGTGTGTATTCCTGTGTGTATTTGATGGGAAGGAGGGGAAGGTAATGGAAAGAGAGGAATGAATGGTAGTTATATGGGGAAGTAGGTGTGTGTGGTGATGTTGGACTTATTTTGCTATTCAGTCTGCAGATGCCAAGGATGGGTATCACATTCCTTTGTTCGATCTGTACCAGCTGACCTGTTTACTTGAGAATTCATTAAAGACACTCATGCCTCAAATGACACCAAACAAAAGAATGTACCACCCATCCTTGACATCTGCAGTCTGAACAGCAAAATAAGTTCAACATAACCACATACACCTCCTTCTCCATATAACGACCATCCCTGCCTTTCTTTCCATCACCTTTCCCTCCTTCTCGCCAAATGCACACAGGAATACACACATAACTCAATCAACCTTTGCACTGGTCAAAAGGGATTAAACATCCCTCTGTTAAACATCCATTAATGTTATATCGCCTGAAGAAATGAATCCATGAAGATGATCAACCCAATACCCACGGGCACTATGGACTACACTGTCATCAACCCAGGAATACAGACTGTGATCTTAAGAGACACTGAGCTGCAGAAATATGTGCAGTGATGCATTAAAATATTTATAAATTCCATCCAAAGATTATTGTCATTATTACTATGTATGTATGTGTATATATATATATGTATGTATGTATGTATGTATGTATGTATGTATGTATATATATATATATATATATATATATATATATATATATATATATATATATATATATTATATATACATATATATATCCATATATAGACATATATATATACATATATATACACATATATGTATATGTATACATATATATATATATATATATATATATATATACATATATGTATATATATATATATATATATATATATATATATATATATATATATATACATATATATGTATATTGGGTTGGCAACTAAGTTCCCGCTGTTTTTTTTAAATTTTGGAATTTATTGCGTTTTTAAATTTTGAAATCTATTATTTCAAGAATTCTATATTTGAATCATTTTGGAATCTATTTTGTATTTTTTGTTTTTTTCTTTTTCTAGTTAATTTTAGTTATTTTTTGTTTATTTTCAGATCATTAAAATGGAATGTCAAGTTAAGAAAAACGAACATTTTCGACACCTCCTTCTTTTTGCTTTTAATCAAGGTTCTAAGGCCGCAAAAGCTGCTCACGACATTTGTGCTGTGTATGGAGAGGATGCCATAGCTGAAAGAACCGCTTGTGATTGGTATACCAAGTTCAAAACTGGAAATTTTGACCTCAAAGACGCACCTCGTTCGGGCCGTCCAGTTGAGTTCGATGAAGAGCGATTAAACCAACTTTTGCACGAAAATTCCAGTCAAACGACAAGGGAATTGGCAGAGAAAATGGAATGCTCTCACACTGCTATAGATAAGCATCTTCACTCGATGTGAAAGGTTCAGAAGTATGGAGCAGCATGGAGTTCTTCTGCTGCCCGACAACGCTCGCCCTCATATCGCCAATATGACCAAGGAAGCCATTTAAACGCATGGCTGGGAAATGCTGCCACACCTGCTGTACTCTCTTGATTTAGCACCAACAGATTTCCACCTCTTTCGATCTCTTTCAAATGCTATGCGTGGAGTTTCGTTCAATACTGATGCAGAATAGAAAGCTTGGTTGGATCAATTTTTCGAGTTGAAATCGGGTGATTTCAACCAACGAGGTATTGAAAATCTTGTTGAACGTTGAGAAGAAGTTGTAAACAACAAGGGTGAATAAATTATTGATTAATTAGTTGTTATTTTTATTAAACCCTTTTAACCTTTTTGAATTTAAAAAAACGGCGGGAACTTAGTTTCCAACCCAATATATATATATATATATATATATATATATATATATATATATATATATATATATATATGTGTGTGTGTGTGTGTGTGTGTGTGTGTGTGTGTGTGTGTGTGTGTGTGTGTGTGTGTGTGCCATAAATATCGCCATCCGTTAGAGAAAAAATTTGTAGTTTGGAATCAGTAGTTCTCTGACTGCTATTTCTAAATTTTCAGTATGTTGGAGAAGCAACTCAAGCTAATCCCTGTATATTTATGATTATATATATATATATATATAATAATTTTCCCAGAGGATGTAGCAACCGTTACCAATATAGCATAAGAACTTACCTTAGGAGATCATTAATTAGATTCCTTAAGGGTCGTTCTGTTTATATTTATATCATAAGGTTTTTAAACTTTTAAATTTTCATATTCAAAAGAGACAGAGACTTCAAATTCGATATATCGATTTATTCACCTCTCTATGTTAACATTTCTGTGCCAAACTTATCCAGTGACTGGTCCATTGGATTTAGACGTTTGGCACTTCTTCAGGGGTGGTTACCTTTCGAACAAAACACGAAAAAACACATACATAACTATTATTAGGTCTTTAGGATCTCGTTAGCTTTCTTTTGAATATGAACATTTAAAAGTTTAAAAACCTTATGATATATATATATATATATATATATATATATATATATATATATATATATATACTTTCAGACATGTATACATGCATACATACCAACATATATACATGTTCCTGTATGTGTGTGAGTGTATATATATATATATATATATATATATATATATATATATATATATATATATATATATATATATATATATACATATATTTAATCCATACAGGTGAACAGTTATCTACATAACAGTGGCATTACTCAGAATTACTGAGACACAAGAAAGAAACAGGCTTTTCTCGTTCGCCTCGTTTGACGTCTGACATTTGCTATAAATGACATTTTCGCCGCGTGCGACTTGAAAAGCAAGCCTTTATTGGCATTGGTAAATTTGGTTTATATTGGTCTATACAGGTCGCGTGATGTATGCTAGGATCAAGAGTGAGGCACTGTACAGTGCTATTAAAATCCTGTGGTAAAAAGCTAAAAATCGACAACTAGTTCAAGATTAACTGCCAATAGCGAGAGAGTTTTCTCTTTACTCTGATTTGTTGTAGTTATTAACTGGTGTACTTCCTGTATTGCTCAGATAAGATGTTCCAAACTATTCTCTTGTCTGTAATTACAATCGAAAATCACCATGAATTTCTTGTTGCGGTATACAGCAGGCTGCTCTGGTGTATGTAGTTTCTCAGACAAATGCAGCTAGCATTTATTTAAAACATTTGCGTGGAGGTGTTCTGTCGATGATGCTTCAAGATATTACATGAAAGTCTTAACCTCTGCCTCCAAGCTTCCAAATAAACGGGAGAAAGAAGAGCAGTTTATTCAGCCTTTGGACCTAAAGGTGTGTAGATGTCAGTTTTAAGATTTCTTGAATATATATATATATATATATGTGGTAATGCCCGCAGTTTCTTTGAATAACATCAGGCAGGGTGAATGCTGCACTATAAATCATTAAACGTTTTGGAAACACAGAATGCTTTCGAGAGTTGCAATCAGTTACTGATGAGAGAACTGTGTGGATATACTTTCTTTTTTATATTTCCAGCTGTGTTAAATACTAGAAGCAATAATGTTTATGGAGGAATAATGCACCTAAAGGCTAAATATGCGAAGTATCTTTGTTGAATTGTGTGTAGTCAGAAAATGCTACCTTACAAGAGATATTCTGACAGTATCATCAGATTGTTACGAAAAGGGACGTAAACCAAATGATTTTTCGACATCAAATGCTCATCTTCAGATATCAGCTATACTCTATTTTCTTTTGATTGCACAATCCAATCTATGTGTCTGAATGTGTGTTTGTGAATGTATGCCTGTGTATGTATGTGTGTACATATATGTTTACATATGTGTATATATACATTTATGCAGGTATATGCATGTGTAAGCATACATATATATTCATATATATGTATGTGTATGTGTGTGTATACATATCTATGTATATATGTATAGAGTGCTTCAAGCGAGCATACATAACTACAAATACACATACAACGTACACACACACGCATATATATATATATATATATGTACGTATATGTATACATACAAGCGTATATAAATGTATATATATATATATTTAAATATATGTATGTAAATATATATATATATATATATATATATATATATATATATATATATATATATATATATATATATATATATATATATATATATATATATATATATATATATAAAGAAAACAAAAAATGGAACAAGAACGTGACAGGCGACAACAAAACATCCGGATAGTTAGATGATACAAAAAAGGACAGAAACAAACAAGGACGGGTCATTCGGAGCTTCCTATCCTCAGTCGAGTTCCAACTCATCTTTGCAGTTTCGGCCGGTTACACTCGAGACTGCTCCAATCTGGCCGGCCCCAAGAAAATCTAAGCTAAGAGCACTTAGATTATAAAGTCCTGACTTCAATTCCCGGCGACGCATTGAGCAAGACACCTTATTTTCCGTTGCTCCAGTTCACTCAGCTGGTAAAAATGAATTGTACCTGCATTTCAACGAGCCAGACTTGTCACA
>NC_142928.1:73727763-73750263 GCF_046866305.1 Octopus bimaculoides | reverse complement strand
GAGAACTGTTAAATGAAACTGCGAGTTTTGGGGGACTCGTAAGCCATTTCATCACCTCATTGTAAGTAATTCACTTCATTCATCATTCGTTCTTTGTACCCCACGTGCTGTATTGTCTTGCCTGTCCTTGTAGTGTACCCCCCCCCCGCCTCTGTGTAGTGGCCGCAGTGCCAAAATAAAGATATAGTGTTGAGTAGCTGTTGAGTAGCAGTCGAGTAGAGATCATCCGAAGGTGCTAGAAATGCAGTAGCTTGAGACATAGCACTTCCAAATTCAACTCCTTCAGAATTCTCGCCATCTTTGCCAAAAGAATATCTACCAATTTTCAGAACCTTCCTTTATTCCACTTTCCAGCCATGTAAGCAGCATTCACGGAAAAAGTAGAGAAAGCAAATAATACCAATTGATAAATGCTGCACATCTGCTGTTTGCTTTGCATCCAACTTCCAAGTAAATTCATTCAAAGCTTATTCTTTATCACTCCGGCAAGCTTATCATCGTATGCACTTACATGCCAATTACAAAAGCAACTTCAGTCGCTTCAAACTAATAAGGCCAAAGTACTACGTCAAACTTTTCAACCCTCCTTCTCCCCCCTCTCTCTCTATTTATATATATATATATATATATATATATACATATATATATATATATATATATATATATATATATATATATATATATATATATATATATATATATATATATATATATATATAATATAATATAATATAGGATAAAATCTTTATAAGAATTTATCCTATATTATATGATAAATAATTAGAATATATTCAGTGCTGAATATTATTCTGTATAAGCACGTGTTACTGAGATGCAACCGGATAAATTCTAACCTCTTTCACGGATATATAATGATGAACAGAAGTCATCGTACTGTGTTGGGTATATCGTGGTATGTTGATTTTTGTTTATTTTTTATGTGTCTCGACCATACGTGTACTGATGAACAAAAGATGCAGCTTACTTCACAGTTTTGCTGTATTAATTGAGAAACCAGTGGTTTGCCGTTAAATTAAATGTTTTTAAGAGATTAATTTTTGAAAGTTGCATTCCCTCGCTTTCGGTAAATATGTTGCTTATTTTTGGGTAGTTTTTGACTTTTTTAGTCCCTCTAAGCGTGAGGCATTACAATATAGTTAATGCCCTTATATAAATTTTATATATATATATATATATATATATATATATATATATATATATATATATATATATAAGTGTGCGCGCTTGTATTTGTTGCTATGTGCATATCTTTGTACACCTCCGTGTCACAAATTGAATGACAGGCCGTAAGAGACTGAATATGAACTGAAATGGAAGACAGCTAAAAGGACATTGCGATATCTCGATTGCTAAATTGAGAGAGGTGGGAAGAGACAGGTAGAAAGAGAGAGAAATATATATATATATATATATATATATAGAGAGAGAGAGAGAGAGAGAGAGAGAGAGAGAGAGAGTGTGAGAGAGAGAGAGAGAGAGAGAGAGAGAGAGAAAGAGAGAGAGTGAGAAAGAGAGAGAGAGAGAGAGAGAGAGAGAGAGATAGACAAATGTGTGTTTGTGTGTGTGTGTGTGTGTGTGTGTGTGTGTGTGTGTGTGTGTGTGTGTGTGTGTGTGTGTTACGGAGGCATATTTCCATCTTTTGAACTTTCTGCAGTCTCTTCCATTCTTAAGGACAAACATTCTATTACCATCATTCCCAATATCTTAAAAGTGACGGAGACCATGCACAGCAATGAATTTCTCTCGTATCCTTTTCTCTTATGGTTTTCATAAAGCCAAATCTACTAGAGATTTAATATCCTACGTACTACACCAACGAGCCATCGAGAGATTTGGCGATAATTCTGTTTTGACACTTTATATCAGCAAGGCATTCGAACGTGTCTAGCATACAATTTTCTTGATATTCTGTTAAAACTGCTCACCAGTAGGCTCCAACAGTCTCTATTTTTGGGGGAAAGATAACTTCCTGTCGGCTCATACCAATGCGATGTGCACTAAACAACTCTGGTGTGCCATAATGATCGATTTTGTATCCCTAAAACCCTCTACCTCATTTAGTTAGTCACCGTCACCTTTAAAAAGCGCTTAGTCTTGCACAAATGAACCATCTCTCATTCATCTTAGACTTCCGCACCCGAATGTAATCTATATTTATGTTCATAACAAACCTGTACTGACTTTATGGTCAGAGATCTTAAAAAGATACCAGTTCTGTCTATTTCAGCAGCACAAAACTGCAATCACTACAATCACTCACCATCCTTGAAGATCTCTCCTGGTGAACACATATCCTCCTCATAACAAAAACTGTATCATAATAATTGGCTTTGTTCTTCAATCCAGAAAATGCTTCAAGTCCGAACAACTACTAACCCTCTACGAAGCTGAGGTGAAAACTCAATGTGGATTATTGCACCCTTTTCTGGAAATACACTGGAAAGACTTTCAAGATATCGTCCACCAGTACAGCGTCAGAAGCAGCAATTCCTCACACTGTCTTTTCTTTCACTACTACAGTAGCCTCCTGCTCCTCGAATGTAGTTTGTCTCTTGTTACAACCACTCAAACACATACGATTCACTCGTCACTCCTCCTCTTGTCACTTATATTATGACTTCCCTAGTACCTCCACTGACTAGAATGTTGCACATATTGAATTTTCTTGCTGGTATGTTTTTTTCTGAAATCGTCGACTTGCAACTGTTGTCTCAAAGGATCTGACAAAGCCATGGATACATCTTCTTTCAGACCAAACCATAATTGTAGTTAGAGGGTGTTATAATCCTTTTAACTTCTCACTTTCACATACAAAAAAGCTCTGTAGTTTTGCGTAGATACGTTTTTTACTCATGTTTAAAACTAAATAGCGAGTTCGTATAATGTGGAGGTGATATTTTTTAAGGGACAAATTATTTAAGCGGTAGAGTTTCCGTTCGTAGGTTGTTCCAGTAGAGAAAATCAACTTTTTTTCAATAGGTTTGGCATCTGATTAGTCTTTTCACGATTCGGGAGGAAGAGTCGTAAATCAGGTAGAATCCTCTAGATATTAGTCTTCTGAAGCTCATCCCTGCCTATTTTGCTAGTAGATAAAGACATGATATTTGATTATTATTGTCTTCCTTTGTAGTAAATTACACTAAATTATGTAGTCTACATAATTTTATTATCCTGGCTATGTCATGGATTTAAGGTATCAGCCAGCCATTTGACTAAGTCAGGCGTGCATTCATCGGTGATAAGTTGTATATGAGTTTCAAATGGATGTCAGTCATTATTGAAGATAATGTGAATTCATATTAATCCCTTTTGTTATTTTCTATTTTAATGGTTTATTCAGAGGAGGCTCACTATGATAGTAAGCAGCAAGTCAAGCTATCGAGGTGTCCTCGAATCAAAAGCCAATCCTTGCAACAGAGTTGACTCCGCTAAAGGCACCCAACACCTTGTGGTTGTGTTAAACTGAGTTGTGTTAGATGGTTATTGGTTTACGGCAAATACTCATCTCACAGGCTCGCGCCAATTTTGAAGAATATTTTCACCTGTCTATATTCAATCAAGTTAGCTCTGTAAGTATCAGACTTGTTCATAAAACCGCAAGAGTTGCTGAATGTTTTGCTTCTAACTCAATAAAGAGAAAAAAAACCTCTTCCCTGACTCTACGTTTCCATTCTATGTCACCACGATGCATAAATGATCTCTGCTTCGACCCAACAAAACAGCAATTTCACTCACAATGTTTGAGTCAGCACGAAATTATAGTTGAAGACACTAACCTAAAATGTCACATAGCTGCATTGAAATTTCAAGATTGTGAAGTGTAATTCTTAGCCATACAGCCAATCCTGTACGTATCTAGGCGACCGTATTTCCGTACAGCGTTGATTAAAATCACAATCTATAAGCCTTTTACTAAAATTACTTCGATAATTTAAGTAGTCACATAGTAGATACAAACGTTGAAATCCAGCCTCATAAGGAAAGGTCCTGAGTAAAAATTTGGCGAATATATATTTATATATGTATTAATCAGGGATACGAAGACGATCAGACAATATGCCTACAAATACACAGAGAAACACAAGAGACTGGAAAAATAAACTGAAAAGTTCATACTTCTTGCTATTTATTTTATATATCTTGAATCGATGAAAACTGAAGCCTTACTTGAATGAAGAAATGTCAAATCAAATATTATAAAACTTACAGTCTGGTTGTCATTGCCAACGTCTCTATCGGTTAAGTACCGTTCACTTCTAGCCTGACATTTTAATAAATGATATATTGCATTTGGCTTCTAGTGCCTCAGGCTATTTTCTAATTTAATAGCACTCACTTGATTAATGAATGTGTCTGTGTAATTAGTTCCCACAACACATTTAAGCAAGGCGTTGTTTATAAAAAAATATTACCGAGGTAGGCAGATAGTCTCGAATATATTTTTATTAATTAGTTGGAGGAGGAGTGGCAGTTTTATGACCTTTACATATCCTCCTAGACTAGTAAGATCGATTGATGTTCAGCTTGAACTGCAATAGGTCGACTCCTACAGAAAAAGAACATGGGGCAGAAATTCCAGGTGTATGCAATTTAGAAGAATAATTCTGCAAAATGTTTAGTACAGGAGCTGGATGGAAAGAAACAGTAGGAATGGTGAGAGGTGAAGTAGTTGCTGTATCTATGAGGAGGTGGTGAGTAGCTCGTTAGTTCAGATCAGTAGATGTCGATGCAGTAAGGGTAGAAAAAACAGATGCATCGCATCAGTCAGTGAGTTAGTGGTTGTAGTGTGTTGGTGAATGAAGCTTCCAATCAGATAAACGGATTTTTTTAACACTATATAAAATGTTTGTGCATACAACAACAGAACCACCCCAGAAAAGTGAGCCCTACTCCAATATGAATCGTGTTTCGACTTTGTAAAGAGTAATAAACTTATCTAGATCTTAGTGTCTTCTGACTCTAACATGAAAATCTAATAATTTTCTGTATTGCAGTTGTTTTTGCAATGTTGTATATGTGGAGTCGCCATGAACGTTAATGAGAGGATGTCAGACTTTGCACTTGTAGCAACTTTCAGGGATTTAATTATATGCTGTGCAGGACTATAGGGATTACTAGTGTTTGCTTGATAAATATCATGATGCTAGGTTACCATATCTCCATTGAAGATTATTTTCAAGGACACTGTAGACAGCGCAGTCAAGAATGAAATATTTAGGTTGAATGTGGATATGCGCAGATTATTAAAGTGGTGCCCTCTGTATAGGAAGATGTGTTGTTAGATGTGATAGCAGGTAAATCATTAATATTCAAAAGGAATGATATGTAAGTGAACCTGCGCGTACCCCTGATTTATTAGAGAGAGTGATATTAGTACAACATACTAATTGTAAGGGATAAGAATCAGTTGGGTAAATTAGCTTAAACCTACAAGTTATCATCTAAGATGTCATCTAAAGTTTTGTTTACGTCAAGAGCAATAACATTACTTTCTCTTAAGTTCTAAAAGAGAAATATCGCTGGTATTCGGTGTATAAGGTCGAATGTTCACTATATTTGGCTGATCAGAAGCCAGACAACAGCCAATTAAAGGAGCGATAGATTTAAAGTGTTGAAGGAGTTTGTAGTTTGCAAAACATTTTGACATCTTTGAGATGTTGGAAGTTAAGGCAATAAGGTGACATTTGGCAGCGTCAGTGACTCTGATTCAGAATAGGACAAAATGTCATGTGATTCCATGCACTAGAATATCTTGTAGAAAACAAAGAACAAATGAAAACAAGTTCTGAATCACATAGTTTGTCATTAACGGGAAGAGCACTATCAGAAATTGCTGTTTTGTTGGGTCGAAGCAGAGATCATTTATGCATCGTGGTGACATAGAATGGAGACGTAGAGTCTGGGAAGAGGTTTTTTTTCTCTTTATTGAGTTAGAAGCAAAACATTCAGCAACTCTTGCGGTTTTATGAACAAGTCTGATACTTACAGAGCTAACTTAATTGAATATAGACAGGTGGAAATATTCTACAAAATTGGTAAATACTTTTCTTGCACGAAACCAGGTTGCAATTTATTCACAGTATGAAGTCGTCCTTTTCTTTCTTAGGGCTTCTGATGCAGATGTAATGGGAGATATACTTTCAACTTGCGACCCTGGCTGATTTTTGGTCATGTGATGAAGGCGATTTTCTTCCCATTCACAGCTACATGGCAGTTGCAAGTGAAGCACCTAAAGGTTCGGAGTTATATGATATGATAGTGTGAAAGATGTGAGGGGAATACCTACAGAGATAGTATCGATCACCTACTTAGTTGCTTTGGATGGTTCAGAGATGAGGCTGCTAAAAGTAGTCAGCATAGAACGGGTGAAGTTCCAACCAGTTTCCTATCGCAGAGTTCCAGAAGATGCAGTGAAAGAAATTTGTCGTTCATGATGTTAGATGGGCTGTCTTAACGAGACGGCGGGCAAACGATGAATTATAGACAAAGTGGGAAAAACATATGAAGAGTTATTGCGGGGTGTTGGTGTGTAAGTCAGAGTACGTAAGTTAGAATACTAACTGGTACTGATAATTTAGATACAAGGTAAGATACGGCCTCCATACCAGCAGCGAGGGTTTGGGAGGAATGCAAGAAGAGGTGCTATGTGTTTTGAAATTCCTGGTGAGGGTAACTTCAGACACTGGTTAATTACTTACGTGAATGTCTACGACTGTCACTCGGAATTGAACATTATTTAGTAGCATATACCATGTTTTCTCTAACTATTTTGGTTGTCTAGGTCGTAATTGCAAGCAGACGTAAATATCCTCTTTTTCCCTCCCACCCTTAACTCAGCAGAGCATTCAATGTGCTTAAACTGGAGCTAGAAAGGTAAAAAGGGACGCACCATTACTCGACTGGTCGTCATTTTTACTTAGACCAGAGAAGCGATAAATGTAGTTCCTGGCTTATGGATACAATTAACCAACCAGTACAAGAGTCGGACCCATGAGCTTAACACCTTAATAATTAGGGCGAGTGTTTTCCCTGCAGGAATGTACAAGCATGAATTTTCACAAATTGGAAAAATCGATTAAACAATTACATGACCTCGATGATTGAAACTTTTATGTAATAAACCGAAGTTGCCTAGAAAGAAATAAATTACGAGATCTCAGTATATTCTCAGTAGAAAGGTATTGTGATTGCTACACATGTATGGGTTATATAATAAAAACAAGAATGTAACATGCTTTAAGTATGTTTGTGTTTGTCCTTTTTTTACATGAAAAGTTGATTTGAATCGGCAGGAAATTTATTCGTTTAATGCATTGGAAAATAATTACAGTCGACTTCTTCACTTTCAAATGATACATTTAATCGATCTACAATAATTTCCCTTAACGAGAAACAAATAAAACAAATTATTTCTTACTAGAAACAAAGTTGCTCGTTCGTTTATTCAAATATCCATGTACAAGACTCAACAAATGATAAATTAAAATGACAAATTCCTAGTTTGCTTTGGTATAAAATTTCGAATGTCTTTATTGTTTCCATTGCATAAATTTTCGATTGTCAACGAGTTCTAGCTACTACTGATTCACACAAATCTGAAAGAGCGTAATAGCTGTCAAAATTCTCACAGCTGTTTTCTTCTAAGAAACTCACATTTGTCAAAGCTAGTTTAATGTCTGTTGTTGAGACATTGCACAACTACAGTGCTACCGTTACATTGCATTCATGAACGAAGAAACCAGTTCATACGTTGGGATGTTGTAACAAGCATTCCAGATCATCATTTTAGGTCACATACACCAGAAACTGTTCTCTCGGTATCAGCAGGAGTAGACACACATTCTTCAAAAGCGGTTATATTTACAGTTATGAAACCAGTCATCTGGAAACAATTGGTAATCGTCGAAGACTTAGGACAGTACGAAAAATTTTCCAAGATGATTAACATCCCGCGATTTTGGTTTGGAGAGCAAAGTCATTTGCTTTCATTTCTAGCCAGAATTTTACTTTTTTATTTTACATAGTGATTTCAAAGTTTTTATAATGCTTTGATGGCATGGTTGAAGAAGTGATATCTATTTACGACTTGTAACTGAAGGGTGAGTAGAACAATTTTCAACAAGCACTACAGAATTTCTTTTCTTCCGGATTATCTCACTGTTGAGTTCTCTCGGCCATGTAGTAAAATCTTTCAAATCATCAGGCGTTCTTGCGGTTTTTATAGTTCCCCATCAATAATTTCGGTTTGTCATTTTCTGACATGTTGGAAATCCATAATTGTAACTCAGATCTTGCATTTTTTTTTCTTCCACTTATCTCATCCACTTTGGAAAACTTATCTTGAAGGGTTATACATTCAGAAGTCATATGGGTTGTAGATCTCTTTAATATCATGTCATAAGTTCACTTATTATTTATTCTCACTTTCATGGGTCTTGAACCTAATTTTATGCCTGACATTTCATCAGCAAAGCCAGCCATTTATAATAAAGAATTCCTATATGCCAAAATCTTCTAATTCATATTTTGCCTTCTGTAAACAGCATTGAACCAGATATTGGAATACTTTTAAATTTGCATTGGTAAACTTCTAGGATTATTCCCACACCCGTACGCCTTTCTGCTTATTTACCGTTTTACCGTATGGATTGGCATGAGACTAATAAGTTACTGTTATTCTATCTTTGAGACCAGTTTGGATTTGGAGGATTGGGAGTGTTCCAATTTCCTCATTAACCAAGTCAAGTACATCTTCTGGTCTCATTGAATTGCTGCTTCATACTGGTCAACAATGACAGATTGTTTGTTCCCTTTTAGCTTCCATTCTTCTTTCTGTTGTCCTCTCTAAATCTCTCATCTCATAAATATAATTTTCACATAAATCCAAGCGTCTTGTAAGGAACAAAAGATGACACGTTAGTTTACTCCTTGCTCATTAATGTCTAACGTATTATTCTAAGAGACATATTGTATCTTTCAACTGGTCTATTTTTTATTAACATGCATCACTATAAGAATAGTTTGACATATTTTTTTTAATATTGCTCAGTTTCTTTTGATATTCTTCAATTCCCCATGCTTAGTCAGAGTCATACGTCCCAACAATTACTTTCCTACATTTGTAATTACTCAATGTTAATAACTAGAGCGATACGTGTTAAGAAAAACTTTATTGAGTCAATCATGGGTTAATATAGTCAATAGTGATAACAACAAAATGGCCTCTATTCATCACTTGATTTAAGTGATGAAAGGGTCCAAGTTGTAAGTTTTATCTACAACAATGATTTATCTATTGAAACATTTTGCTACACTATTCATAATTGCATAAAAATACATCGACGTCTGACTTTTGAGTCTTTAGCATGTTAAAGGGGTAAAACAAAACTTGTTTATATTTGACTCTTTTCACAACAGTTGACCAAGTTACACGAACAATGAGATGAAAATTTCTACGAAAGATTACCATTTTCTCGCAGAATTATGTTCAACGACCAAAATTGTCTTCAGCTAGTATTTAAAGACCTTAGAACGCTTCACAATGATGTTCTGAGGACTGGTATTCAATTAGGTTTAAACAATTTTATTCACTTGGGTTTACATGTTTACAATTTTATCGTCTTCAAAGTATTCTCCATTTGAAGCAATGCTTCGGTCCAAACGCATTTTCCACTGTTCGAAGCAATCCTGGAACTCTTGCAAAGTGATGCCTTTTTTAACGCCTCCGTCGTTTTTTTTTTTTTCTTCACCTCTTCCACATCTGCAAAACGTTTTCCTTTAAAGACTTTTTTTCATTGGGAGGAACAAAAAAAAAAGCTGCTGGGAGCAAGATCGGGTGAATACGGAGGGTGGGTAAGCGAAGTCATGCCATTTTTGGTCAAAAACTCTCATACCAAGGCGGTGTACGCACCACTCTCCATTTTGCCGCAAGTCGTGGCGTTTCCGTCTCACCGCGTTTCGCAAACGCTTCAGAACCGCCAAGTAAAATGTCTGCTTAACAGTTTGAGGAGGAATAAATTCTGTGTGGACAATTTCTTTCGCATCGATGAAACCACTGTTTCGGTTGCCATTTTCTCCAGCAGGAAACAGAATTTCAAGAAAGCACGCTGTTCCTTCGTTTCAGTCATCGCAAAAATCGATGAACAGGAAAGAAGCACCGCAAAACAAAGACGCGCCATGTGACAGTAGGACTCCACACGCCGATGCCGGTCGGTACACAGATGCCTGAAGGTCGCATCAAGTGGCTTCAAGCGGCGGAAGTCTGACCTACAACGGGCTTGTTCCACAGAGAACGTTTCCAGTTACTTTTGGGTACCCTCTCGTACATATGCGATGTCTGAGGAAGCTGTCTATAACGATGGCTAACTGGACATTATTTTCCATCCTGATTTATACCGGACGATCAAAGGAAGCACATCATCAATTAATGCTAAACAGGATCTCAACCGTTCTTCTGGTTGGATGACATTAACGAACACTTTCCTCCGTCGACAACGAGTTGAAATCGGATATTAAAGAAGTAAATATTTCTGCATAACAGGTTACATGCATAAATGACTTATTACTGAAATGAAAGTATGTGTATACTAACTTCGTGTATACAGTATCACTTTCAAGTAAATTTGATCGGCTATGACAATTCAACTCAATGTATACCTCACGATATTATTAACAACAATTTACGACATATCCTGTACAATCAATAAGATAAAAAAAGAACGTTACGAAAAAACATCGACGTTTTCGCGCAGAATTGAGTCCGACGACCAAAAGTCTTCAGTGAGTATTTGCACTAGTCTAGGATTAAAGCCATCAATTTAAAACCTTTAAAATGCGTCACAGTGATATACAGACGACTGCTATTCAATTAAGATTAGCCATTCATAAGTTACCCTCGTGGTTTTTATCAGTAAACACCTTGCGCTTGCTATTAAAACGTTAATCAACAATGGTGGATCTAAGGTTTTTGCTACACTCCGCGCGCGCGCGCGCGTGTGTGAGATTAAACGTATCATTGTATAGAATCCTTATAGCATTGTTGGAATAAGTGTAAGAACCAGATATTAATGCCTCCCTTATTCATTTTCTCGGCCTTTAGTCTATGTGCCTCATTGTTTCTTGACGGCTTCTTTTCTTGCAAGGTTGTTACTTACCACAATCCGAGGTCTATATTTAGATTTTTAATTGAGTCCATCGTCAGAAATATATAAAAGAGTCATAGCAAAGTAAAAAAAAAATAAGAAAATGGAAAATTAGAAAAACGATGAAAAAATCTAATATTTGCTTTAACCGAAACAAAATTAACGAGTCGATGACCCAGTTAGAAATGTGCTATAATCTTTTTGGCTGGTATATCCTAAGTTCGTATTCTATCAGGCATCGCTATGTTGTTGGTGGTGGAGGTAGCAGCGGCATCACAGATCGATTAATTATCTACCACTACTAATGAATACCTCTTCAAATAAATTCTACTTTAATTCGTTTCACCGGAAACTGAAAACTAAGCACTCTTCGTTTCTACTTTTTCGTTCTCTTTCATTTTTTTTTATGTGTTATTGTTTTTTTTTTTGTATTTTTTCTTTTCTCATTGTCTAATATCCTAATTGAAACCATTTCATTTCACTTGCTATAAAATATTAACGGATGCCAGTTGCTGTCTCAATCAACATGGCGAGCAGACTGTCCTCACAGTAAAGCAGATTCTATGTTTGTCATAGGAACCTTCGAACTAACCCTTCCAAAATAAGTTATCGGCTTCATCAACCATGTTATGGGAGCTCTCTTTAAGTTACTACATGTCATTAGATAACAATAACCTAGCCCTGAGAAATATTCTCTCTCTCTCTCTCTCTCTCTCTCTCTCTCTCTCTCTCTCTTTCTCTCTCTCTCTCTCTCTCTCTCTCTCTATGCATCCCCCGCTTTTTTATTATCTCTGAATAAAAATTATCATTAGATTAACAGTTTTTGTTTTCAGTTCCTAAATAGATTTGTTGTGTTCACAGAACTTGTGCAGAAGATATTACATTTGTTATCAACACATGTACAGGTAAAAGGTAAAATTACTTTCTCGACCATGCCAATTCATAAGGGCCGGTTTCCCGTTTTCCATGACTTATAAATTCCCCACCTGGACGGGACGCCGATCCATTGCAGGATTATTCATTTTTGCCAGCTGAATGGACTGGAGCAACGTGAAATGAAGTGTTTTATTCAAGGACACAACACGTCGCTCGGTCCAGTAATCGAAACTACAATCTTTCGATCATGAGTCCAACACCCTAACTACTAAACTACCCGCCTCCACTAACACATGTACATTAAACCATGAGACAATTGTATCATTGAAGCTTCCATACACCAATTACAGCCACTTTGATCGTTTCAGCAGCAGATTTCACGCAGGTGTTTCGGTAAACAAACACTTATTACGAGGGGGTAACCAAAAGTAGCTGGAAACGTTCTCTGTGGGACAAATCCGTTGTAGTTCAGACTTCCACCGCTAGAAACCACTTGATGCGACCCTTAGGCATCTGTGTACTGACCGGCGTCGTCGAGTGTTGTCCTATTGCCATGTGGTGCGTCTTTGCTTTGCAGTGCTTCCCTGTTTGTCGATTTTTGCGACGGCTGAAACGAAGTAACGACGTGTTTCAGTGAAATTCTGTTTGTTTGCTGGAGAAAACAGCGGCCGAAACATTTGTCATGCTTCAAACAGCTTACACGGCCGCTGAATTTGGAGGACCGTCACCGAACAATTGACGAACTTGTTGATGAGACCGTCGTGTCCTGGAGCCTCTGCCAACGAATTTTGAACGAAAAATTGCGAATGAAAAGAGTTGCAGCAAAATTTGTGCGTCACTTGCTCACAGAAGACCAAAAACATTTACGGCTGAATACGTGTCGTGAACTGAATAAAGAGTTGGAAGTTGAGCTGGACTTTTTTTTTCGAAGATCATCGCTGGTGACGAAAACTGGTGCTACGGAATTTGCAGATGTGGAAGAGGTGAAGAAAAAATGGACGGAGGCGTTAAAAGGCATCACTTCGCAAGAGTTCCAGCACTTCTTCGGACAGTGGAAAACGCATCTCGACTGATGCATTGCATCAAATGGGGAATACTTTGAAGGCGATAAAAGTGTAAACATGTAAACTAAGTGAATGAAATATTGCAAAATTCCAGTTTCTTTTGAGTACATCCTTGTACATCGTAGTAGATGCAGTGTGCTCTTACAATTATGTTCTGCAATCAGCTGCAACAATTTGGAATAATCGATTCGGTTTCATTCCAAACGGAAGTGTGTCATATCTGAGATGAAGGAACTTTACACCAGAAATACCAGAGGTTCATTTTTAACCCATTTCAATTTTCGATCTGCTTTTGCACAAAACACATAAACAGTAGCATTTTGGACTTTCACTCCCTTTCAGGTCCTTTCATGAATTTCGGAGTTTTAAAGTAGTTTTCTTAAAATATGTGCGTCTATCTAGAAAGTAAAACTATCTGGTACTTTTAGTGTTAACATGGGTTGATGAACTCGGGTAAAGCCGACTGCAGGCACGATATACTCATGCACGAGTATTGCTGGCATTTTGCATGGGCAATAACGGTTAGTAATAGTCTTCCTTGATTACAAGTGGACATCCATCATTATTATTATTATTATTATTATTATTATCATCATCAGATATGTATGTATGTATGTATGTATGTATGTATGCATGTATGTATGTATGTATGTACGTATGTGTTATGTCTCAACGCTACTGCTATCTAGCACCTTCGGATGATCTCTACTCAACTACTACACAACTGCTACTCAACTGCTACTCAACACTCCTACCACGGCAAGACTACCTATATTTATATGTCTTGGGAGATCCTACTTCTTCACCTGGGGGCGTCGACACAACAGTATGGATGTGTTATGGTTATTTAAAACTAGACCAAACTTGATCGAGCAGACCCATCATGAAAGTGTAATCATCCTTTTACACTTTTCATAATAATAACAGCATATCTTGTATTACATTATCTGATGCATCTTTTGTGTTTTTTAAGACAGTAAATTATAACTCAAAAGTGTGAGCTCCAATGCGGGGAACCTCAACTGATAATGTGGCATAATGGCGTGTGAGCGTAGATCAAACGCTGCTCTACATTTTTTTTTATTCCATTCTCCAGAATGAAATCCAGTTAATTCTTAACAGAGAGAGACAATAGACACAGTCATATGAATAATCCACAAAGGCAACCACTAGACTAAGTTTCTAAATGTTTGCTGCTATTCCTAATTCTTGAACATCATTAATTGCTGTTTCCTTTAATCTTTCTTGTATTTCTCCATTTTGTCTTTACTTTCAACTTTCTTCAATTCTTTAACTATCTGTGGCATTATTTTTGAAATGCTATAACTTCTCACTAATGATCTTTATATTCAAACCATGTGTATGCAAAAGAAGATAAATCGATAGATAGATATAAGGAGAGAGTGAGAGACAAACAGATCGAGATATGAAGGAGAGTAACCATGACCTCATATTTCACACGCTAGCTACGCAGACAGTTACACAAACACACACACCTACCTACTCGTTCACATACATACGCATATACACGCAAATATATATATATATATATGTGTGTGTGTGTGTGTGTGTGTGTGTATCAAAATAAGCAAGAAGGATATCCAGAGGTAATGCAGTACGATCGTTTCATGCAACTCCATTTAATTGAACAATGCAATCATTACATCAATTTAAAATGCAGAGCAATCCTCAGCTGCACAGAGACATAGAATTTAATTAAATTAGAACAGATGGACAAATTGGTATAATTATACCTAAAATCTCCAAGAAGTTAAGGAAATAGACAAAGAACATGTTGCTTCTACTACAACATAGAGGTTAATAAATTGCTGTTTCCTTTAAACTTTCTTGTATTTCTTGCTTCTCCATTTTATTGACAATTTATTTATTTACTTTTATGTTGTAGTAGAGGCAACAGGTTCTTTGTCTATCTCCTTATCTTCTTGGAGATTTTAGGTATATTTATACTAATGTGTCCATCTGTTCTAATTTAATTAAATTCTATGTTTCTGTGCAGCTGAGGATTGCTCTACATTTTAAATTGATGTAATGATTGCATTGTTCAATTAAATGGAATTGCATGAAACGTTCGTACTGCATAACCTCTGGATATCCTTGTTGCTCATTTTGATTTTAATCACCTTACTTTGAAATTGTATGGATAATACTGTACTAAATTTTGGTGCCTCAACTTAAGTACCATATTCACCTGAATCTCTTTTTTGTTAGCACTCCGTCGCTTACGACGTCGAGAGTTCCAGTTGATCCAATCAACGGAACAGCCTGCTCGTGAAATTAACGTGCAAGTGGCTGAGCACTCCACAGACACGTGTACTCTTAACGTAGTTTTCGGGGACATTCAGCGTGACACAGTGTGACAAGCCTGACCCTTTGAATTACAGGCACAACAGAAACAGGAAGTAAGAGTGAGAGAAAGTTGTGGTGAAAGAGTACAGCAAGGTTCGCCACCATCCTCTGCCGGAGCCTCGTGGAGCTTTATGTGTTTTCGCTCAATAAACACTCACAACGCCCGGTCTGGGAATCGAAACCACGATCCTATGACCGCGAGTTCGCTGCCCTAACCACTGGGCCATTGCGCCTCCACACCTGAATCTCTCTCTCTCTCTCTCTCTTTCTCTCTTTATCTCTGTCTCTCTCTCTCTCTGTCTCTCTCTCTCTCTCTCTCTCTGTATATATATATATATATATATATATATATATATATATATATATATATATATATATATATATATATATATGTATGTATGTATGTAAGTGTGTGTAAATATATATGTAGATGCGCATGAAAGCCAGGCAGTGTAATATTCTTGTCTACTCTAGGCACAGGGCCCGAAATTTTGGGGGAGTGGAGTCAGTTGATTAGATCCATTCTAGTGCTTAAATGGTTCCTAATTTATCGACTCTGGAAGGATGAAAGGCAAAGTTGACCTCGGCGGAATTTGAACTCAGAACATAAAGACAGACGAAATACCGCTAAACATTTCGCCCAGCGTGCTAACGTACCTTATTTCATTACTGCCCACAAGGGGCTACACACAGAGGGGACAAACAAGGACAGACAAACAGATTAATTCGATTATATCGACCCCAGTGCGTAACTGGTACTTATTTAATCGACCCTGAAAGGATGAAAGGCAAAGTCGACCTCGGCAGAATTTGAACTCAGAATGTAGCGGCAGACGAAATACCGCTAGGCATCTCGCCCGGCGTGCTAACGTTTCTGCCAGCTCGCCGCCTGTATGTATGTATGTATGTATGTATGTATGTATGTATGTATGTATGTATGTATGTGCAGATTTGTACGTTTTATGCATGTATTCTCATGCATATAGTTGCATATCTAGACATGCACATATATATTTAAATGATAAACTTCTGGAAAGTTTTACAGATTTTTACAGTTCCAGTGATGGATTGGACCTGTAGTCTTCGAAATAGCTTTCCCCTTTCTGGTTTTGAGAAGCCTAATTTTTCAAGATTGGTATTTAGGCAGTGTGTTACATATCCCAGGGCTGAATAATTACAGGTTTAAACCTGAACTTGTAATCTGGATAGAATAACTGCTGATTTCTCAATAGTTCAGCATAGGTGTTCTCTTTTTCACTGATTTTCAGCTTTATGTTAACATCCGCTGGGCAGCTAATTTCCACAACTGTGCACAGTTTGTCTTCTCTATCCCAAATCCTGTATGTATGTATGTATGTATGTATGCATGTATGTATGTATGTATGTATGTATGCATGTATGTATGTATGTATGTATGTATGTATGCAATTGTGTACTTCCTTGTAGTCTTTTATTCTTTTATCTGTTTCAGTCATTTGACTGCGGCCATGCTGGAGCACCACCTTTTAGTCGAGCAAATCGATCCCAGGACTTATTCTTTGTAAGCCTAGCACTTATTCTGTCGTTCTCTTTTTGCCGAACCGCTAAGTTAGGGGACGTAAACACACCAGCATCGCATGTCAAGCGATGCTGGCGGGGACAAACACAGGAAATTTTTCCAGAAAACATTCAGAAATTCATAGAATTCTTTCTTATTTAACATTTTTCATCGCTTGTTTATCTACACAGTTATTAATTTATAATTTCTACAGCATCAAACGATTGTCGATAACTTTCAACCTTTAAATGTTTACATTTCGGATCCTTGATTTTTCATCTCTCTAAATCTGTCCCCACATTCTCCTACACACATCACTTGACAGTTCGTCATACAGTCTAACACTTTTCATTTTCTCTTCAACACATTCCCATCTGTAATGACCTGCCGGTTGATAAGCCAAGCCTAAAACTAATTATAACCATTTCATTACTTTAACTACTCCAGCTACTAACTTTACTTCCCTCTACCCGATTTAAACCACCAGCTTCCCCACTATTATTCTAATAAATTGTAGAATAAGGAAATGAAACAAATTTTGTAAATGTCAATGCTATCTGAATGTATGTGGGGTGCATAGATACACTCACATATATATATGTGCTGTGTGTGTATGTGTGTGTGTGTGCGCGCGCGTACGTGTGTGTACGTGTACTTACGTTTATATAATATGTGTGTGTGTGTGTGTGTGTGTGTGTGTATATACATATATACACGTGTATGTACATACATACATATATGCATATACTCATACAAACATACACACGTGTACACATTCATAACGTGCATGCATTCATACATACATACATACATACATACATACATACATACATACGTTGTTGTTGGCACTCCGTCGCTTACGACGTCAGCGTGATACAGTGTGACAAGGCTGACCCTTTGAATTACAGGCACAACAGAAACAGGAAGTAAGAGTTAGAGAAAGTTGTGGTGAAAGAGTACAGCAGGGTTCGCCACCATCCCCTGCCGGAGCCTCGTGGAGCTTTAGGTGTTTTCGCTCAATAAACACTCACAACGCCCGGTCTGGGAATCGAAACCGCGATCTTATGACCGTGAGTCCGCTGCCCTAACTACTGGGCCATTGCGTCTCCATCACATACATACATACATACATAGGATCTTTTAGGTTTGACGGGCAACATTTTTTATGTAGTGTTTTTGGTACCGAAACACTTTCAAACTTCGTATACTTGTATATTTTGTGGTATAGAACAGATAAAAAATTTTCTATTCGAAGTTAATTCACGTTAAAAATTGTCTTATTTCGATAATTTCTACTAATCACTGACGTCTATTCAGTTGAAAACAGTTAGCGCTGTAACGGTATATATCGTATTAATCCCCGTTAGTTCTGACATTTCCGATTAACTAGACTGTTAACCCTAACCCTAACCCTAACCCTAACCCTAAAACTAACCCTAACTCTAGAATCCGAACTCTAAAATTGTTACACACACAGATACGCACAGCGTAATTTATTATATAAACAATATATGCGTATAAATTACGATTAAACCGGATGAAATATGTCACAGGGAATAACATTTTTATGACCGGCCAGCAGTAACTCTATTCAACTGAATAGACGTCAGTGATTGGTTGAAATTGCAGAAATACGACAACTTTAACATGAAATAACTTGCGATGTACAAAATTTTGTTAAGAAGGTTAAGAGAAGAAGTTGTTTTATATGACACATTCTATCAGTGTCCCAAGTTTGAAAGTGTTTCGTTAAGAAAACAAATGTTGCCCGTCAAACACCAAAGGCCCCATACATACATACATACAACCGGAAAAGGAAGTGTCACACAGTAAGACCGTAGTGCTAAACAAAAGCTTGGACTGCTCTGGATTTAAACAACAGTAACCCGATAAACAACAGCAACTAATCAAATAAAGGAAGGCGAAAGACCTGGTCGAAGGCCCACCCTTCCGAGTTCTTTTACAGAGTTTAAAAACACTGCAATAAGTGTGTGGTTCTGAGAAGGGAATATGTTGAATAAAATCATAATTAACTGATAACACTGTATTTTTTAAAACATAGATCCAGGTTCTTTTCAGCACAACTTCGTTTATCTATGTTCAGACCCATTTTAATTATGTTTTGTCTCTCGCAACAGCTGATTGCGGATTTCGTGAAGCTTGTAGTTCGCCCAATAGATATGATACTATTATACATAAGTGGTTCTCCATCTTATTGTCTTTGCGATTTACTAGAAATCATATATAAATCATATTTACTGATACACTTTATACGGAAAGCAAAAAGTTACTAGGACTCGCAGGGCCCAAATCATAACAGTCGTTCGAAAGCCAGTAGGACTGGGTAGCATGTATGATACTTTTGCAAATTGTTTTAGGTGCCTAAGTAGTTTGTGTTCAGACCAAGAGCCCCGCCTCTCGGCTCTCCAATCTCTCGATCCACTAGAATATCGAGGATGTGACCGGAGAGAGAGAGAGAAAGATCTAAACCAGCACTAAACTGGTACTCGTTTATTGCTGAGTAAACCAGTGCAAAGAGGAAATGAAGTACCTTGCTCTAGAACACGATGTACCACCCAGTCCAAGCATCAAATTCATGACCTTACGACCGTGAGCCGAAGAATCTAATCACTAGGCTCCGTGCCCTGAAATCAACTTCGGTTTGAATGTCTAAAGAAAACATTTAATGAACACTAGCGTAGCTAGAGGGGGTGGTCCACCTCGAGCGGCACTTTTATGGAGGCGGTACCACTTCATGGTCTACTGTAGACAATATGTACTTCTTGTGCAGGCCCGGGGGTGGCAACTTGATGGGACGCCCCAGGCTACACACTCTAGCTACGCTAGTGTCGAAGGCTGATGCATTGACAGAATCGTTAGACAAGCTGCTTTACAGTCGTTATTCTGACTCTTTGCGTTCCGAGTTCAAACCTTGCCACGATCAGCTTTGCTTTTCATTCTTGTGAGATCGATAAAATATTTCCCTCTCTCAACTTTCTGGTATTTTGCCTATGTTAGAAACAATATTAATAATGACCTTTTTGTATACAATGCTCAAGCACAGTAAAAGACGTGATAGAAAGCAACAATAAGTGAAGTAAAGAAAGACAGCAAAGCTAGCTAAAAGTGCATGCATAGTTCATAGAATAAAGCACAAAAATCTATAAAGAAGAAAGTATACATACGCACGTCAGGAGTAGGTTGGTGAATTTCGGAAAGCATGGAAATTTCGAAGGATGCAGTTTCCTGACTAACAACCGATACAGGTATTTCATTTTATGCATCGGCAACTCATAGCGTGCAAGCAAAGAATCCTTTCCGACAGTCGTGGGTGCTACGCTATTTTCTTTTCTTTTCTTTTTTTTAATAAGCATATATACCAGTGGAAGAAATATGAAATTCAGAAATCCAACGATATTGTTAGGAAAACGGTCGATAATCTTATATTATGTTAAATTGTATTATATTAATATATATTGTGTTATATTATTGCATTATATTATTTTACTATAATTAATTGGGATCTGGTACATGAACTGGTGTCAAGGAATCTAGATTCCTTTTTTGATTTTGAATAGTGATCATGGTCTTGGGTTTTTCTGCAACATGTTCAACAATGTTTACTTCTCTATACATCATTTATCTTTTACTTGTTTCGGCCGTTGCACTACGGCCATACTAGAGCACTGTCTTGAAAGGTTTTAGCCGAAACAAATCGAACCCAGGACTTCTGTGTGTGTGTGTGTGTGTGTGTGTGTGTGTGTGTGTGTGTGTGTTTAAGTCTGGTACTTATTCTATTGGTCTCTTTCCTGAACCACTATGTTACAGGGACGTAAACAAACCAACACCAGTTGTCAAGTGCTGGGGCGGACAAACACACGCAAAGACAGGCAGACAGACACACACACACATTGATGGGCTTCCACATAGTTTCCATCAACTAAATTCATTCTGAAAATATTAGCTGGCCCAGAGCTATAGTAGATACTTCCCAAGGCAGCATAGAGCGGGACTAAACTCGAAAACCTCGTAACTGCAAAACGAGCTTAGTGTGGTTATTGCGCTCGCAACCTCGCTTTATACCTTCACAATTTTATTCTTCTTGAGTTTAATTAGTAATTACAACACATCAGAGTAACCATTCTGATAAATTAAAAATGAAGAGAAAAACAAGCAGTGGTACTTGGGGAGAACTTATGTTCAGTCTTTGGTCGGTTTTTACAAAACAGCAAGACATATTAGGTTATTTTGCTCTTCGTGTGTATTCGTGACCACAAGATCATTTACAGATTTCCTAGAATTTTCTTTTATCCTTTACATGTTTCATTTATTAAACAACGGCCATGCTGAGGCACTGCTTTGAAGAATTCTTAGTCAAATTAATCAGCCCCAGCAGTAATCTTTTTTAAAGCCTGGTATTTATTCTATCGGCCCCTTTTACCGAACCGCTAAGTTGTGAGGGCGTAAACATACACACCTACATACATATACACACACATGCACACATATATACGACTGGCTTCTTTCGGTTTCCATCTATTAAATCTATAGTAGAAAACATTTGCCAAAGGTACCACGCAGTGGAACTGAGCCTGAAACCATGTGTTTGGAAGGCAAGCTTCTTACCACACAGCCACGCTTGCGTATTATATATATATATGTATAACAAGTTAGATGATAAGTTGTGTGAAACACTTGGCTTCTAAAATGGAACAAGATGACATGATATAATAAAGGAAATTAGGGAGAAGGAAGGGAAATTAGGGAGTCGGAGCTTCGTTTAATTTCTGTGGCCTGCGGTTCGACAAAGGTGACGATAAAATAAATAGCAAGCGTAAAGATAAGTACTGAAGTCCATCCGGTGGATTAAACCCTTGAAGATGGTGCTCGAGTCTAGCTGTGGTTTAAGGACACGCGCACTCACACACTTACACACACATGCATATGTGTGTGCTTATGTGTGTACATACATACTACATACATACTACATACATATTACATACATATACATCTATATGAGTGGAAATATATATGAAAGAAGGTTTGAAAATGCACTTATTTTAAAGATATTTATTTACTTAACCGGTTTCACTTTTTAAAAAAAAGATTATCAAAAGTCTTTGAGAATAATAAAAAATGTTAAAAAACAGTTTGAGTATTAAAATGCATATTTACATTCTTTGATGATAAAATATATTTAAAGTATAAAGCTTTGTATGAACTTTGTAGTGAGTTCATACAAAGCTTTATACTTTAAATATATTTTATCATCAAAGAATGTATATATGCATTTTAATACTCAAACTGTTTTTTAACATTTTTTATTATTCTCAAAGACTTTTGATAATCTTTTTCTAAAAAAGTGAAACCGGTTAAGTAAATAAATATCTTTAAAATAAGTGCATTTTCAAACCTTCTTTCATATATATATATATATATATATATATATATATATATATATATATATATATATATATACTGAGAGAGAGAGAGG
>NC_142928.1:73702763-73720263 GCF_046866305.1 Octopus bimaculoides | reverse complement strand
TATACTATAGACTACATTTCTGGCTTTACAGTTTGTGGGCTAAATTTACATACAGTACAGTTCCTATCAGTACAGGGGGTTCTACTAAAAGGGTAGGTTCTACCGATAAGGGATTTGATAGTGTTGCCTAGCCTTTCAACAACCTTAATTCTTAGCTTCAGTTTGTCTAGGGCCCTTCTAAAGCGGTACGCCAGTTCGCCTCTAGGGGTGGTGTCGACGAACATGACGTTCTGGTATTTGTGACTATCATACCATGAGTTGGCCTTCCTTATTTTCTTCTTAATCCTTTCAATGGTGTTCCATGACTTGCTCCTATAAAGTTGGCAAATCCCATTCATATCGTTACGTTTGATGGTTTCAAATTTCCTCGTAGCTCCTTTGTATAATCTAATCCTTTCTTTATGACTGTAAATTGAGAACTGCATGTGGTGAATGAAATGTTGTATATGTCTCTTTAACTCTGTAGGGTTGCATATGCAGGACACATTTCGCATTACTCTGACGAGGTCTGCCATGAATATATTGAATTTGGCATTGTCCGTGATAGCTGAGTTCCGGTGGATCAGGTATTTGGAGGCCATAGGTTTGGCATAGTGTGAATGATGGATTCAGGTTTTATTATTCTCAATTTCCAGCCAGAGTTCTGTATCTAGTACTGGTAGTCTATGGTTGTGGTGTTTAGTAGGGTAGTCTATCGTGACCTTAATACTCTGGTGGATGGGGTTAGCTATTTGCTGGATGCTCTCCATAGTATTAGTTTCTATTTCTATTTCAAGAGTACTCTCTTGTGGGGGTGTCTTTACCACTGCGTTGATATCATCGACATAGCGAGAGTACATGTTCACAAGTATGGAGTTCTGTGTCAGGCGTTCCTTAAGCCTTCTGTCCCACAATACCAGGAAAAGGTTGGCCACATCAATTTAAACTTAAACGTGTGGCCACACGTTTAAGTTTAACAACACGTTTAACAACCTTTTCTAGAACCTCACTGGCCACCGAGTGAGCAGTGCCTCTCCAAATAGAGCTGCTCAGACACCCATGCAGCAACCGAAACCTACCGCTGTCTTTGGGCGATAAGGAGACGACTTTATATCTAGCATGGGCCGCCTATATGCAGGTCGCTGACTACATGCTTCCAGCCCGTCAGGTCTGCATGCTTCACCACCTACCTATCGCTGCAGGATTTCTGAATAAAAATAAAATAAAAATATACTAAAGACTAAGTATTAAATAACCGATTGGTAAGATTGGGTGAAAGAGATCTATAATCCTGTATACTTTGATTTGTTTATCCGCTCTATTGGCAGATATACGTGTGCATATTTTTTCAAACTTATGGATTTTTAGACGACTATATATATATATATATATATATATATATATATATATATATATATATATATATATATATATGAAAAGTATTGATATCTAGAAGACCCAAAGAGTGTCGGGGGTAACGCTAAGTAAGGGCTATGGATAGGCCGTGGTTAAATTCTTGGTTCGATAGTGATACGAGTGAGGAATCTAATGTTGGTCTTGTATTAGTATGCATATATATATTAGACAGGATGAGATAACAAATTTAAGGCTGCGAGGAGTTTTCAGGACATTTATAATGAAATAGACTTACGGCTGTTTCTGGGATATTATGAATATCCCTTCATCAGAGACGGTGTGAGAAACTATTTGAGTTCGAATTACTTTCTCTACCTTTTCTACACCTTTTCTCTACCTTTTCTCTACTTTTTCTCTACCTTTATCTCACCCATACCTTTTCTCTACCCATCCCTTAATGCAGCTCTGTCATATTACCCCTACTCACTTATCTCACATTCTTTTACTCCTTACCTTCTCATCTCTCCCTATCCCTCCCCTACACCTATCCCATCCTCCCATCACATTATCTTGACCACAACTAACACTCATTTTCTCACTTCTTTCTCTCTTTCTTCCCTTTTTTCACTCTTTGTTTTTTCTCTCTCCCTTTTTCTTTTTTCCTTTTTCCTTTTTTTCTTTCTTCCTCTCATTTTCTCTTCTTGCTTTAAATTTGACCTATATCCTTTTTCTAATCATACACATCTCTCCTCCCTCCATTTATCCACAAATACTACCAATACATTCTCAAATTTTCATTCACACCACAAAACCCTTTCGAACGAGCAACACTGATTCCACGGCGCCATGACTGAACATGAACTGCTATTGTAACTTACATACCATGAACAGGAAACTTTTTTTACCACTTCTATATACTATTTTCCTGAAACTACAATATATTTATATATCTTATTTCTACTTTCATTCTCTTATTTCCCTCTATATTCCCCATCTCCTCCATTTCCACAATAATTCGAACTCAAATATTTTCTCACACCGTCTCTGATGAAGGGATATTCATAATATCCCAGAAACAGCTGTAAGTCTATTTCATTATAAATGTCCTGAAAAGTCCTCACAGCTTTGGATTTGTTATGTTATTCTGTCTGTCTGTCTGTCACTCTCTCTCTCTCTCTATCTCTCTCTCTCTCTCTCTCTCTCTCTCTCTCTCTCTCTCTGTATATATATATATATATATATATATATATATATATATATATATATATATATATATATATACATACATACATATATACGTGTGTGTGTGTGTGTATGTACACGCGCGCGCATACACATACACATACACATTGATTTAAAATTCATATTCTGCTGAGTTGAGCACCCCTAGAGGTTTTACACACAACCAACAACAAAACAGAATATTAGGTCAACATTTATTGTATTTGCTCTGTTCCATGGTGACATACTTCCTATATAGTTAATTGATTGATTCTTGTTCTATTCTTCTAAACACCATACAAAAACAAGCTGTCTGCAAATATAGAACAAATATGAAATATTAAATGTACAAACAATATGTTGTTTCGAATTACTTGCTGTTGATGTTGGGTATTTGGAAACTAATTTTTTTCATGCTTACCTCTTTTACACGATAAATGGATGAACTAAAGATTAAACGGTGTGTGTGTGCGTGTATGTGTGTGTTTGTGTGCGTGTGTGTATGTGTGTGTGCGTGTGCATGTGTGTATTCCTCAGAGAAAATTGTTAAATTTTGGAATAATTTTCCTCGAATTAATTTTTTGACTACTTTATGTTGTCTTTTCATTCATGCTCTCTGAGTGAATAAAACGTTTATCAGAAATGCATAGGTCACCTAAAAGACAAATCATAGGTCGTCGGAACTTGCATGTCTTCACAGACTCCAGCCCACCATGTTACTGAACGCTCTACGCTCATGACCAGCACATCACCATGTTGTAAACTAGCGAAGGATGAACGTTACTACCAACGTCCTTGACTGTATATTTCGTCCCATGCTGTATACGTAAACTGTTATCTCACAACCATAAACTGGTAAATATTTTTCAATTTTTGAAAAACCTTTTAGTTTTGGATAGGATATTCTCTTCCTTTTATATAAACTGTCAAATTTGGTCTGAACAACTTGTAATATGAAGTCCCCCATCTCTCCCCCCCCCCCCGAGTGAAGGAGTTTAGTACATTAAGTCCCGCTGTCATCTCAGCTTGTCACACCATGTCATTCTTCTTAAAGATCAGAGCATACGCTCCAATATTCTCTTTGGTTAGTGGAGCGCATCTCGGTCAGGGTTTCCGATGTGTATGAGTATTTTCTCCATTTTGAATATCAGTTACATGTTATTCTCCTTTTTGCCTGTTCCCAATGATGTTCTTGGGCATAAAAGACAAGTGTCTTTAGTAATATGCATCTCTCTAGTTTCTTTTTTTTTTGTGTGTGTTTTTTTTTTATGAGAGCCTCTGTATATAGAAAGTTTTCCTCTGATTAGCTACGGTGGCAAAATTGTTACATATTTTGTTGTTACTCTTAACGGTATTACAAATATCATTATTTTATTCATTTCATTAAGTTTAAATGTCTTCCGTTCTACTTGTTCCGTTACATTGATTTTCTCCTTTTCATTTATTAAACATTATGTTGCTGTTTTCAAATTATTTCTTCGTTCTCCTTTTCATTTATTAAACATTATGTTGCTGTTTTCAAATTATTTCTTCGTTTATTGCTACAACTATCTGTGATGAAAAAAAACATCAACGAAAACATGTGAGCCATAGCAGGGCTCTTAACGTTGCACACAGTACAAATGAAGGCTCTTTCAAGCATTATCACATCACATGCAAGATACTTTTACTGATGAGCACGCAACATATATGTATACCCTATACAATAACCATCAAATCTAATGACACATACTCTGTAGCAGGGGTTCTCAGCCATTGTTTACCTAAGGACCCCTTTGATTTCTATTTTATTCTGGTGGATCCCACCGCAAAGGCATTCGCTGTCTAAAAATTAGCTTTATAGAAACAACTTTCAAAATTTTCATTTTGTTTTTCACACATTTCCCTGTGTATGTTGAACTATGTAAAATGTTAGAGAAAGAAATCTAGCTGTTTCTTGCAATATATACCACTATATGCATCAAAAGCGAAGTTTTTTCAGGGGCCCTTAAAGTACTATTGTGGATCCCCAATTTACTATTTTGTTGCGTGGAGCCCCCACCCCCCAAAAATCTTACATGTGCCCTCAGGGGCCATTTGGACCACGGTTGAGAACCAGTGCTCTATAGAGTCACTACAAAATAAACCTTTCTATTATAGGTCCAAGAGCTGAAATTTGTGGGGAGGAAGAATTCGGAGGGTTTGACTGGTACTTACCTTATGGAACTCCAAAGGATGAAAGGCTAAGTCGACCTCAGCGGCATTTGAACTCAGAACGTAAAGACGAACGAAATGCCGCTAAGCATTTTGTCAGGTGTGCTAACAATTCTGCCAGCTTACAAAATAATATAACATCACACATACACTTCCCAATCACCGCCTAACACTTATTTCTACATATATAGCACCGACACCTCATGCAAACTCACTTCCTTTTTTTAATTGTCTCCCAGAAATATACCACGCAACTAATACTCTACGCAATCACAGTCCATCACTAAAACACCTAAAACCAACAAACAGAGAATATCAAACACAAACAACATGCAACAAAATAATAAAAATCATACCATTCATGTCTTCTGTGTGTGTGTGTGTGTGTGTGTGTGTGTGTGTGTGTGTGTGTGTGTGTGTGTGTGTGTGTGTGTGTGTGTGTGTGTGTGTGTGTGTGTGTTGGCACTCCGTCGCTTACGACGTCGAGGGTTCCAGATGATCCGATCAACGGAACAGCCTGCTCGTGAAATTAACGTGCAAGTGGTTGAGTACTCCACAGACACGTGTACCCTTAACGTAGTTCTCGGGGATATTCAGCGTGACACAGTGTGACAAGGCTGGCCCTTTGAAATACAGGCACAACAGAAACAGGAAATAAGAGTGAGAGAAAGTTGTGGTGGAAGAGTACAGTAGGGCTCGCCACCATCCCCTACCGGAGCCTCGTGGAGCTTTAGGTGTTTTCGCTCAATAAACACTCTGGGAATCGAAACCTCGATCCTATGACCGCGAGTCCGCTGCCCTAACCACTGGGTCATTGCGCCTCCACTATTCATATCCTATACAACAGTCAAAACGCTAAAATAACAGCAGAAACAACAAACTTGCTCCCACAACAAAGTAAAACAGATGTTCTGTACAAATACAATTCTACATTCCTAAAAGTCAATGCTGAACACACCTTAGGAGGACGGAGCTATATATACCTGTTGGTGAAACAGATACGGATATAAAACTGTTGTAAACATCATTATGGGAACAAGAATCAAACGCGTTCATGCTCAACTTAGGTGCATGACATGTACTAATTATTTTCCGATTATCATAAACTGCAAGGCACGATTTTAATTTAGATCATTAGATTCAGAATTTAATAATGTTATGTACCAACAGCGATGGAATTGCATCATGATCATCATCATCTTCATCATCATCATCATCATCATCATCATCATCATCATCATCATCATCAACAGCAGCAGCATCACCATCACATCATCACCATCATCACCGTCATCACTACCACCACCACCATCATCATCACCATCATCATCAACTTTGTTGTCGTCGTCATCGCCATCATCAACATCACTATCGCAACAACAGCACCAATTAGTACTGTATTAAGGAAAGCTTTAAAAGTCTAAAGGAAACAGCAGAGCTGTATTTAATCCGACATAAAAGTAAAGAAATACAGTGGTAGTAATCAGGAACTTTACCAATATCTTCGAGCTTACTGTGATTTATATAGTCTCTGTTAATGGCTTCGGTCATTGGACTGCAGTCATGCAGAATCGACGCTTTCAAACGTGAATTTATATCGGTCTTTAATAATTCATTGCCCTGAATTTGTCGAACTATTAAGTTATGAGACATAGATAACAACACTGATTTTTAAATCATGTAAACGGAAACACATTGACAGATTCAAGGATATTCAGCTGCAATGTCTAACAAGTTGGATAAACATGTAATCTCGTGGTCGCTCACTCCACCTGTTTGAAAGAGTAGGAAAATATCCCTCAAGTAATATCCTTTTGTCTTAAAAAGGGTACATTACACAATACTGTCTGAGGTACAGTATCCGTGAAAATAAGAAAATAAAGAATTGAAAGATTTAGGATTGCTTAACCAGAACTTGACTGATGGGCTACACAATTGCAAAACAGAAACAAAATAAACGAAAGTATAATACAACTCAATAAGACTAATAATTCTTTCTAATTCATAGAACTAGGCCAGCAATTTTAAAGGAAGGTAAGACGATTATACCAACTCTTGTATTAAATTGGTTCTTATTTGATCGACTCCGAAAGGATAAAAGATGAAGTCAATCTCAGCGGTATTTAAACTCAGAATGTAAAGAACCAAAAGAAATGTTATGAAGAATTTGGAAGGAGTGATAATGATTCTGCCAGTTCACTTCCTTTAACGGTTTCGAATTTTGGAACAGTGCCAGTAGCTTTGAGGGAAAGAAGAAGTCGATTGTATTGAACTCCAGTACTTCACTGGTACTTATTTTATCAAACCCGAAAGGATGAAAGGCAAAGTCAAGCTCAGTGAAATTTGAGCTCAGAACATAAAGACGGACGAAATACCGCTATGCATTTTGTCCGCCAGCTGATTCTACCGGCTCACCTCCTTTAGAATAAACCAAATAAGAAATTCTATAAAATGAAAGCAGAGTCAAAGGGTTCCTGAATGTTATTGTGCCAATGCTAGCATTCTAAACGAGAAAGAAAAGACGTATTCCACCTGTGACAGGAAACAAGGGCAACCAGAAAATCTTCCTGAACACACATCACAGTCATAAATGTGGAGCATCCATATATTGTTAAAAGCAATTTCTTCCTAGCGCTAAAACTCTAACACTACTTTTGTGATGAGATGTTGGAAAATTAATAAGGCTCGAGGTATGGGTTATAAACAAAAAAGATAGACTTAAGTAAACATGGTGAACCTCTGAACTTTGAAAGTTGAAGTGAGAGTAAATATATGTATGTTGAAAAGTGTAGAAGTAATATCTGAAATAGCAGTAAGTTTTGGCAGCAGTGATCGCGGTGAAATGAAAGGAAAACCGATTACTCCCCCTTCCTTCTTCCTCTCTGTCATAAGCAATCGTTCATAAATTCCAGCAATGTAGAGGAATTTATTATTGAGATAATAAAAATGTCTAGAAGGTAAATAGAGTGTATGAATCTTTCCCTAACAGAAAACAGAAAGATATGAGAGAAATTACGAGCCTTTCCTAAATGCAAACAGAAAAAAAAAACAATTATTATTTCTGCATCTGGAATGGTTTAAGGTGAGAAAAACTAAAATTCATCTTAATTAGTAACAAAAAAGAAAACCAAAGAGGGAGCTTCTACAAAGTGACTAGTGACTAGATTTGCTAGAAATATCAGCTTAAGTACACTCAAATCATTACCGATCGTCTTAAATAAGGAACAGACAGGATGAATAATATACTTACTACTACACATGAATCTAAAAAGACGAGATAGTCATGACTAGAATGTCTTTTATATCGTAAATGTGCTCGATCAGGGTTTGAGGTAGCGCTAAATAATAGTTTCTGACTTAGTCAGAGGACCAGCAGTTTTGAGGGACAGAGGTTAGTAACATCGACTCTAGTACTAGACTTGTATTTTATTTTATCGACCTCGAAAGGCTGACAGGCAAAGTTAACCTCGGCGGGACTGGGACTCAGAACATAAAGAGCCGAAAAATACACTGACGCTTTAAAGATTCTGCTCAGTAACAGCAGTTTGCTGTGGTTTATACATTTGTTATTCTTTGCTTTTAAATGCAAGAACAACGACTGCAGATATATTCAAGTTAATATAGTGATCGACGGCCATCCGAGACGTCATCGTTTTCATCATTTCACAAAACCATCGAGTTATTATTTTCAGATATTATATATATATATATATATATATATATATATATATATATATATATATATATATAACTTTTATAAGTAATATTCTAAAAGAATATATAACTGAACTTATGTTGAGTGCTCAATTATCTTGAGCAAATAAATGTGTATATATGTGTTTTTATATCATTAATAAATTCGTAGAACTCATCAATAATATATTCAGGAAATCAATATTTAATATTTTGAAAGATATACATCCAACATAACATGGTAACATAATAAATTTAAAAGTTTAAAACATATATATACGGAATATAAATATGAATACATATAAAAATCTAAAAATAGATATATATATGTTTAAATATATATGCGTATAAAAATTTATGTATAAATAAGCATGAATATTATAAATTCTAAAATATAAAATATAAAGAAACCTAAAGTTTAAAAAATAAAATATCTTACGATCGTTTCGCGGATATTACTACAGTCACAAAGTGATCTAAAGATCATCTTATTATTAGTAATTCCGTTCTTCAGAGATGCATTAAGAACCCTTTATATACTTATATAATATTAATATATATATATATATATATACATATATATTTCAATAGTAAGTTTGAATTTCGATATGTCTGTTTGTGTAAGAAAACGTAAGCGGGAAAAAAACTTCCAGTGACTAGTTTTAAGGAGGGGTAATTTGACATGTTTTGAGCGTGATCGAAAAGGCGATAAATTGTAGAGGTGATGCACACAAATCAAAAATAATCTCAGAACAATACAAAAAGAAACCTTATGGTTTTGAGGAATGTGGAAACACCTCCTAGCCACTATTGTTTCCAAATCTTCTCTGACCCGGAGTAATAGCACCTGTTAGAGTCTCACCTATGGTTTAATTAGCATATGAGCGCCTGGATGTAGAAATACTTGAGTTGGTGTCCGAGAGTGCAATATGCCTACTGGGAGTGAGGGAGCCGGGTCTGTTAAATCATCCCTCTAGGAGAAAGATAACTGTATATAAAATTCGCTGATCTAGTGAGACGGGTACCTTGTATTTTGCTTCTGTCTAGGTTCCTTGGTATTGCTACTGACTGTCGCGTTGTGCAAGCCGTTGCCGCGTTGTGCAAGCCGCACCCAACTTACAACCCTTGCACAGGCATTGCTAACGTTACCTGTCAGCGATGGTCATGCTCGTCTAACGAATAGACAGCCTTCATATATATATATCTATACATATATATAAAGCAAAGTGTGTGTGTGTGCGCGCACGCGTATATTCCTTATACATTCGAAAGCTTAGTTGTTGAATTTGACGTATGGTGTATCAAATGATTTAGTAACCTTTCGGCTACCAAATAAACATCATTTTATTTACATATTTGCATTACAAAAATTTTACATTATAATCTTTCTATAAATCAACTATCGTAAACGACATTTTATATCATGGCGACAAGGTCACATTTTCTATATGAATGCGTATGTGTCTATCAGTGTGTATGTGTTTGCGCGTTCGTTACGTACGTTAGGCCGGTGTGTCTGTCTTAGCATATGTATGTGGCTGAACCGCCCAACAGTGAAACGTGCCGATTTTGAAAGAGTTTAGTTTAGTTGCGACCTGGACGTTGAACGAACAACAGCGTTCACTTTGAAGTTCCACTGCGTGGATTTTCCTTTTCATCATGGAGAGTTGCAGTTTAAACAGCATTAACTATTATCACTACCTATGTGCTGAAATAGTATTCTGGTTTTTATAACTAGCATGAAGATTTGGCTGATTTTACAGTACTCACAACACTCGCAAATATATCTGGAAAAAAAATGTTATTCTGATTATTATTCGGAAACTTGATGAAATAGAAAGCCTTAGCGGCTCTTTCAGTATAATTACAGAAATGTTATTCCAGTTCTTATAACCAGTTTAAAGATAATGTTTTTTTAACAGTCCCACCGTCCTTATCGTATTCCTGCTATGCGGTTTTAACAGTGTTAGTAATCAACACTGTGCAACCTTTTTACTGTATTAGTCTGTATTTATTCTACAGCCCATAACCTTACACAGTTAAAATATTTAATAAGTGATGTCAAATTATTTTATGTCTTGCTGCATACATCCTTCAGCAAATGTTTTAAATTAATTAACGTTCACAACAGCTACATATTCCTTTGTACACACGTTGTTCAGCGTTCGTTTAAAAACTGTAAAATAATAAATTATTTTTATATGAAAAATTGAATTATGCTTTCTGAATTTTCTTGGAGCTTGACTTTCTTCACCGTGAGATTCAATCCTGAATTTTATAACACTTAGTACATGCTCCAAATAAATGTTGACTATGCGTCATCGGTGGCGCATAGTAAATTTTGCTAAATCGGTGACTTTCCGACGCTGGAATATTTCTTTTATGCTACAGAAAGTATGTTTTGCACCTATATTGACTACATTTCGTTTCACTTGAACTTCGTGTGTGTACATTTTTCTGTTTTCAATATTATCAGTTCTATGAGTAGTGTTTGTGCGTGTGTGTGTGTGTTTCCACGTACGTTACGTCTATAATAAACAATAGTAAAGGACATTTTACGCCGTTTTAATGATCCCACATATAATGAGGTAGCCATCCTTATGGTAAGTGATCCCCATGAAAATCGTGATGTTTTCATTCGTGGTCGCTCGAGATAACTACCTTAAACGTGTTTCAGAGACCCATCCGTCTTATGATGCTCTCCAGTATCCTCTTATTTTGTGGAATAGACAAGATGAGTATCATTTCAATATTCCACAGATTGAAACTGCAACAGGAGAGCCAATTACTAACAAAAGGTGTCGTTAAATGACTTCTCTTCTTACCAACTGATGTTAAGACCAGAACAATAAAATCAATTATACATGTATCGTGATCTATTTCAGCAATACCTGGTTGATATGTATGCTAAAGTTAAGTGTCAGCGTCTCCTCTACATTCGTAACAATCAAAAAAAGTTAAGGGCTAAAAATTATGTTCATCTCCAAGATGCTCTGAGGACAGATGGTGATATTCGAAACATGAGGCAACTTACATTCTTCCTATCATCATTCGATATGTGCATGAACGAACACAAGATGCTATGACATATGTCAGGACATATAGAAAATCAGATCTTTTTGTCACTTTCATCTGCAAAACTAAATGGGAGGAAATAAAGTCTAAACTTCTTCCACAGTTGCAACTTCTGATATTGCAGCTATCCTCATCAATGGGGGAAGAACTGTTCATTCCTTGTTCAAGCTCCCTCTAAACCTTGCAATGAAAGAATCTCAAATGTGCAACATTTCCAAAAACTCTGCAATGGCAACAGTTCTCCAACAAACTTACCTCATTGTTTAGGATGAGTGTACTGTCACATCGTAGAGCTCGGGGGGGGGGGGGGGGTACTTGACCATACCCGCCAAGACATAAAAACGATAATACGCTCATAGGAAAAGTAGTAGTTTTTCTTGCAAGAGATTTTCGTCAAACGTTGCCAGTTATTCCCAAAGGATCAAAAGTTGATGAGGTCAATGCATGCTTCAAAAAATCGTACCTTTGGAGACATGTGAAAAAACTTCATCTTACGAGCAACATCAGAGTACTTCTACAAGGTGATCGTGCTAGTTTCTTAAGATTGATAATGAAATATTAACATTCAGCTCAAGACTTCAGCTACATGAAATTACATGCAGTCATATGATACTTTCTCTTAGGGATCTTATGGATAACGTATTTCATAATTTATCTGTCAATTACACTAATGTAAACTGGCTATATGAAAGAGCTATGCTAGCCCCAACTAATGAAATGGTTGACAAGCTCAATCACGAGCTTCTTCAAAAGTTAACAGATACCTCGATCAGTTGACAACAGTTGATAAAGATCAAGTTGTTCAATACCCTGTTGAATTTCTAAACACACTTAAACCCACTGGGATGCCACCGCATAACCTGACACTAAAACTGGGTGCTTCCATTATGTTGCTTAGGAATCTTGACCCATCTCACCTCTGTAATGGAACTCGTTTAACTGTTACTTCCACGAAGCTCCATGTTCTACAGGTAACAACCATAACAGGTAGTCACAAAGAAAATATCTTTATTCCAAAAATTTCTCTCACACCTACAGATGTTCTATTTGAATTTAAGACATTTCAGTTTCCAGTGAAACTAAGTTTTGGTATTTCATTTAACAAATCTCAAAGTCAATCCCTCAAGGTAGTTGCACTTGATCTCACTGCTACATGCTTCTCCCACAGTCAACTCTATGTTGCTTGCACGTGAGTTGGAAGCAGCAACAATTTATTCATTTCGAAACCAACAAAAAATTACACAATTAATATTGTTTACCCTGAGGTGCTTCAACATTGACAGATTTTCAGTTCGAAATTCTATAATCATTACAATTTGGATATTTTTTTTAATAAAACATAAATATTCTGAAATAATTATGTGAGTATATCTTTACATTTATTGTTTAAAATAAAAAACAGCAGAAGCCGGGCAACGCCGAGTCATTCAGCTAGTATATATGTGTGTCTATGTGTGTGTGTGTGTGTGTGTACAGAGAGAGAGAGAGAGAGAGAGAGAGAGAGAGAGAGAAGCAGAAAATATTTATATTCTTATGCCTTTATACATACACATGTGTTTCAATGAATTAATCACCAGCTTTTCAGTACATCTGCGAAAAGTAGTATTTTTTACTGATATACTGAAGAGGTAAGAGAAATTTACTGAAATCTATATATATAAAAATGAGAATGTGTGTCTGTCTGTCTGTCTGTCTGTCTGTCTGTGTGAATCCCTAAAACTCGAGAACTACGCAACCAATTTCATTCAAATTTTACACATGCCTTACTTAGGGTTCCAGTTGTGTTTTAGTCAAAAAAAATTATTAACTTCTTGCAGAGTTCAAGCACACGGCAACATAATATCTCCTCCACTATTTAAGTATTACGTGTCAAAAGTGAAACAAAAACACTCATGTCAAATACTTTCACTTTAAAAATGAAACTATTCCACTAACTGAAACAATCACATTTCGATACTGTAGTGACAGATACTTTCACAGAGAGAGAAAGAGAGAGAGAAAGAGAGAGAGAGAGAGAGAGAGAGAGAGATATGTATATGTATACATATAGATGTACACGTATATGTATATATATATAGATCTATACATACATGTATATGTATGCATATGTGTAGATGTATATATATATATATAGATGTACATGTAATATGTACACATATATACATATATACATGCATACAGATATCTATACATATATACACCCATCACACACACATACACATGCACACAAAAACACACATTAGTCATTTGTTTTCTTATCCAAAACTACGTCAAAAGTACTGAATGGATCTTTATGAAATTTGGAAATTATATTCTTTGCATAACGGCCATAACTCCCATGAAAATTCATATATTTTTGATGTTGATGAAATTTTAACCCGAACATAACAGATGAGCATTATTTAGAAAATGATGTCACACGTTATCGAGGCTACCATTCTTTCTGGATGTGCAAAAGGGGATGACGTCTTTATTCCAAGAATTCCTCTTACTCCATCAGGAGCAGACATTCCTTTTACATTCAGAAGACTACAATTCCCCCTTCGTGTGACTTTTGCCATGTCCATAAACAAATATCAGGGTCAAACACTGTCTGTAGCTGGTCTTCTCTTGGAAGAGCCCTGCTTCTCACATGGACAACTGTATGTTGGCTGCTCAAGAGTGGGCAGCAACAAAAAACCTATTTGTATATGCTCCACAAGGGAAAACAAGGAACATAGTTTACAATGAGGTGTTATAATGACAACAGCAAGAAAGTATGTACATGATCACGTTCTTTTACGAAACTTCATTGACTTTCATATATTTATATTGATATACATATATATACGTGTGTTTGGGTGCGTGTGTGTATATACATCTCTATATATAAAGATGATGCGTAGTCTAGACGGCGTTTTTAGATTTCATTATTCTCTTTAACCCGGGCAACGCCGGGTATTTCTGCTAGTATTGTGTATATATATATATATATATATATATATATATATATATATATATATATATATATATATAAAGATATAGAAGATGAGTTCTTCAACTTTAACCTTGAAGCGATTCTTCTCCTTTAATAGTGAATCACCACAAGAGGCAAACCACATGATCGAATATCATAAATGTTTTCTGCTTTTCCTGTTTTTTTAAAGTTATATGGCTCGGACAGCACTTTAGCCTATCCTTCGATGTGGTGATTAGATTTATATCGTATTGGGAAATAGCTGACTTATGAACTCCAAGCCTATAGGTGGCGTGTTGTGCACAATAGAACGTTCTTGATTTATAACGACATACATACACGTGTGCGCACGCACGTATATATATATATATATATATATATATATAATACAAATAATATATAAGCATATGCATGTATACATAAATATATGTACATACCTACATCTATATGTATATATAGATGCATATCTGGGTACAGGGCGTTAGAAAAATGAACGGGGACATAAAAACAGAACGGACTATGTTTACAGACAACAGAACGAACACATAGGAAAACAAACAAGCCACTTATGGAATTATTCCTTCATCAGCTGTCTCTATTCTAAAACTAGACATTCATATATATACATAAAGAGAGAGCGGGGATGTATTAAACAGAACAGGAGGAGACACGTGGAATGGGGAGTCGTTGAAGAGGTCACGGGATGTGTGACGAAGGATTTCAGACAAAGGATACGAAAAGAAGAACAATAATAAAGCTGAAGTGAAGAACGAATGTTTATTTGGTAAAAAAAAAATGACCGTCATGAAATATAACAATGTGTGTGTGTGTGTGTGTGTGTGTGTGTGTGTGTGTGAAGGCGCATGGCTCAGTGGTTAGAGCGACGATCTTACGACCGTGAGGTTGTGATTTCGAATCCCGGACCGGGCTGCGTGTTATGTTCTTGAGCAAGACACTTTATTTCACGTTGCTCCAGTTCACTCAGCCGTAGAAATGAGTTGCGACGTCACTGATGCCAAGCTGTATCGGCCTTTGCCTTTCCCTTGGATAACATCGGTGGTGTGGAGAGGGGAGGCTGGCATGCATGGGCGACTGCTGGTCTTCCATAAACAACCTTGCCCACACTTGTGCCTTGGTAACTTTCTAGATGCAATCCCATGGTCTTCGATATATATATATATATATATATATATATATATATATATATATATATATATATATATATATATATATATATATATATATATATATATATATATATATATATATATATATATATATATATATATATATATATATATATATATATATATATATATATATATATATATATATATATATATATATATATATACATGTGTGTGGAGAGAGAGAGAGAGAGAGAGAGAGAGAGAGAGAGAGAGAGAGAGAGAGAGAGAGAGGCACAATGGCCCAGTGGTTAGGGTAGCGGACTCGCGGTCGTAGGATTACGGTTTCGATTCCCAGACAGGGTGTTGTGAGTGTTTATTGAGCGAAAACACCTAAAGCTCCAGGAGGCTCTGGCAGGTGGTGGCGAACTCTGCTGTACTTTTTCACCACAATTTTCTCTCACTCTTTCTTCTTGTTTCTCTTGTACCTGTATTTTAAGGAGCCAGCCTTGTCACACTCTGTGTCACGCTGACTCTCCCGGAGAACTACGTCAAGAGTACACGTGTCTGTGGAGTACTCGGCCACTTGCATGTTAATTTTACGAGCAGGCTGTTCCGTTGATCGGATCAACTGGAACCCTCGTCGTCGTAGCTGACGGGGCACCTCGAGATATATGTATGTGTATAAATATATATATATATGTATATATATATATATATATATATATATATATATATATATATATATATATATATATATATATATATATAAACAATATATGAGTATATGCATATATATGTACATGTATGTATATACGTTCATCTACATGTACATATAGATACATAACTGGGTACATGACGTGGCAAAAGAACAAGGACAAAATGGTAAACAAGGTGCAACAAACAAGCGGGCCACATAGAAACATCCCCTTCATCAGCTGCCACCATTAAAACTCCGGCGTTCCGAAGAGACTAGACATACGTTAGGTTAAGCATTTATTTAAAATTGACTGTTTCTATATATTCAGCGCCTATGCATTACCAGGTGCCTTGGCAAATTCAACACTAGCTAGTTTAAACGAAATGAACATACGTAAACTAGAGATATAATTTTTTAAACTGTCAAAATCTTGGGTCGACAAAAGTTCACCTCTACTCGGCGGAGTTCAAATCTTTCGCTGTACTAAATAAACTGTTGCTATTCCCCCTCACTAAAGGTGTTTAGTAAGTAATACTAAATTCACTTAGTTCATCTTGATTATTATCCGTCTCATCAGACTTAATGGTGCCATAATTCTGTAGTCTTATCGCTGCCAAATGTATTACAAAACAAATACTAAAAAACAAAGCATGATTTCTAACAAGCGCCTTTTTCTTTTTTATGTATATATTATTTCAGTTAGTTTGTGACACCTAAATTTGTATATATGTGCATATATGTGCGTGCGCATAGGCGCGTGTTGAAGCGCGTATGTATATGAACGCGAGTGTGCTTGTTTGCGTTTGTGCATATGTCTGTATGCTTCTGCAGGCATCGTGTGTGTGTGTGTGTGTGTGTGTGTGTGTGTGTGTGTGTGTGTGTGTGTGTGTGTGTTGTGTATTATAGGTAACTTGCGTGATCTATGTGTGAATGTGTATTCTAGGATGTTTTTTACATTGCTATTACATCTGTAGATGTTAGGTGGGGGTATAAAATTTTAAGAGGTGCCAAAAATATTTCCGTGTTTAGCAGATTCGCCGCGAGTTATCGACCTGGAATGTGGCTGTTAATAGGAAATCAGGAAGATGGACTTAAAACGAATTTCAATTTCTTTCGTTTTTTTTTTTTTTGTTCAATTTCTTTTTTTTTTTTTTGTAAATTTCGTACGGCTTTTTGTTGTTGTTGGTGTTGTTTCTGTTG